>NC_044904.1:9617102-9917102 GCF_001633185.2 Quercus lobata | reverse complement strand
GTATCATGGAACTTTCAATTCATTGTCTGAATGCAGCTATCTTGCTTTGAGGCAAATGCCTCTTTTGCTTACTTTTTTTTTATTTAATTTTTACACTTGAGTATGAAGCAATGGGCAATAAGAACATCAAATCTTCATTGTATAATGTCAAAGTATTTCTAAATATTTTGTGCATAACAAAATATCCCTTTCACAAATGAAAAAGATAGCACATGGTACAAAAATTATAAACAGGCTCAACTTGACCGGATATCTTTACTCAACTCAACTGAACCATAACCGTCTCTAATAAATTAGCATTGCTATAGATCCTCATGAACTAATAGGGATAAGACACTCATATATTTTTCCTGCTAGTCAATCCTAAATCTTTCAGATTGAGAAGCAATGCTCTAAAGTTTCAATTTGGAGTAACCTGCGATCTAGTCCCATCAACTAACACAATATCATTTGCAAAAATCCAAAAGCCATACACGTGATCTCATCCTAAAGCGATCTAGAAAAACTCTAATGCAATGAGATAAGGACTTGATCTTTAATGTAACCTATTATGATTCCAGCACCCCCCAAAAAAGAAAATGTAACCGATTATGATAAGAAACCTGCTTGTAATACCTTAACTAGTTCTTGTACTATCACACTAATGTACTACAGACAACTTCCCCTCTTATCCAAATTCCACCACATTGCTTCTCTAATGAAAAAAAAAAAATCAAAAACAAAAAAAGAAATGAAATATGAATGAAAGGTGCACATTACGAAACAAAACCACATAAGGATCCTAATTTCAATAAGAAATAAAAAAAAAAAAGAAAGCAAAAACTGAAAATCATAATGCTAAAGGAAATGAAGTATTTGTGAAAACAAGTTAGTTAACCAAAAAAAAAAAAAAAAAATTTAAAATAGGAGTCCTAAGAAACTATGGAGCTCAAGTTGCGTTTAAAAATCACATTAACCATTTTAAACTTCAATCCGCCCAACCAACACTAATTACAACAATAATAAGCCATGGTTGACATAAGACACAAATAGCATACCATAGTACAAACGTAGTATCCAACAGTGGTATAGTAAAATGACATCATCCTAAAGAAATCAAGGAGCTGCCCAAGCCTGTATACATCACGACTAAGAACTTGTTCACCATTACCACCAGCAACCTTCCCTTCAAATAGAGCAATCTGATTGAGCCCAACATCTCTTCCTTTTCCAACCTGTAAAATTGTATTAGAAAATTACATGCCATTTATGCATCAAGTGAGGAAATCAGCATATCTACCTGGATATACTCATGATGAGTAATATTTCCTTGGCGTAAAGTTGAATTGAATCCTGCATTTTAACACCATAACTGAATAAATCAAAGCCTATCGGGGTGCTAGGAAGATAAATATCAAAGAAATTTGAGCTCAACTCAGCATAATTCTGTTATAACAGTGATTATATAAATTACTGTAAGAAGTGTAGTAGTAGAGTGGTTATAAGGTCCATAGAGCAGGAGAAACACCAAATAGTATGCATTGACAACAATAAAACATCCAAAAGATGAGAGCTTCATATAAGAGAGAGAACAGTGAATACAATATCCTAAAATTTCCATGAGGAGAACCAAAACCCTTTCACATCTTCATTCATAGAAAGACATAACACCTGATTGGTTGGAAAACAAATAACTATTCACTTTGGAGGCCAAAGACTAAGGGCTCCATGACTATGAAAAAAAAACAAAGAGATATCTACTCCAGAAGCAGTGATGTACGTGTGGAGGTCTATGGGAACCATTGATCAAATTGCTTTCATGACTGAATCTTGGTTGCACAGGTACAAAGGGTTTGAATGATTGATAAGGGGTTCTAGAGAATCTCCAGTTGTGCAACAGTTGCCAGCAAGTTCACGCAAGTTCACAGGTGGCTTGAGTTGGGATTTTTTTAAGTGTTTGGGTTGCTTTGGTTTCAGTTTGGAATTTTTTATAAACCGATGAACCTGAACCAACACAGCTTTTTTCATATATGTGTATTGCTTTTATTGGTGCTCTCGTTACACTTTATACCAAGGTCTTAAATTTTGTTCCGGCGGCCACTCCAGATTGGTTACTGGAATGGAATATTTTGGTATCGATGTATACTAGCGCACTGTTTCAGGATTCTGCACCAGATATATATATATATATATATATAATCTTATTTTATTTAGTTATTTATGAGTATATGTATATCACTTATTACTATATACCATATTTTGTGTTTCTTTTTCCTTTTTTTCCCTTATGCCAACCATCACATCAAAGTCAAATTAAATTTCGACTTGTCTTACCACTCTCTACGCATGTTCACACGACTCCACCCGCACTTGTCCTTTCAACTTTTTCTTCCTCACCCTTTAATGTATTTACTTCTTTCTTTTTCTTTTTTCCCTTACCACTAGTGCACTACTCTCCAGACTTTCCAACACTTTCTTCTTCCTTCGTATCAGTTCAAACTTCAAAGTTTCAGTTTATTTGTTTCAGCTTCTCCTATCTTCGGCCAACATCAACCACTTAAAGCTTTCATTTTTTTTTTTTTGGTAGCAGATCTGGTTCTTAGCTTCAATTTGTGAAATGTTTCTTTCATTATTTTCTCTTCACCTTTTTTTCCAAAATTTCACTCACTGAAAAGCTGAAACATTTGTTTTCAAGTTCTTTCAAGTTCCAGTCCAGTGCACCCATTTCACCCGAAACACCAAAATCTCGCCTGGAATGCTGGTGTAGGCTGGAATATAGGGCAAGACGGAACAGGTGGGTCACTTGCACTAGTCTACCTACAGGAACAAAAAATTCCATCCGGAACAGAACGGAATTCAAAACCCTGCTCTATACATCACAACCCATCCAAAAATTTGAAACCTAAACTGACTCAAACCCTATAACATATGAAGATATCTAATTCTAATCTCGGCATTTTCTCATTTTCAATCTTTAGTCTCTACCACCATCAATCCTCTCTCTCTCTCTCTATATATATGTATGTATGTATGTATGTGTGGGTATATCTATATATATATATACATATATATAATTTTTAAGGCTGTTATTTCTACTTTGTTAGCTTAATGTCTTAGATATTTCATATTTGGGTGAAAACTTAATCCTTGTTAGTTTGATGCATTTTTATTCTTTTGTTTTCCATTCTCTTTTCAATTTTATCAATAATGGGTTGGTTTGGGGTGGTAATTTCCCAATCTGATGATGTTGGTTTGGATTGAAAATGCCCCCAAAACAAACCAACCCAACTTGTTCACTGTTCTACTAGCAAGATTTCCTGGCCTATGTTAGATACTATGGTTTCCAGCAGATTGGACATGAGAAGTAATCCCCACGCATTTAGTGGGTGTGGAGTGGGATTTTAGTGAGAAAAACAGTAACTACTGAGCTGGACAATCTATCTACAGCAGATGATGTGGCTAAGGCGAGTTTTATGAATGGGCTTAAGTTAAATGGGGCTATCAACTCATTATTGAAATAAACCCTAACACAACTTAAACACGGAGGCAAGAAAGTTTGTTCAAAAGGATGCAAGAACTGCCAATAAGCTCAAGTATCACGAATTAAGCAAGATTAATGGAAAAAATATGTGGTGAATCCCACAATCAATGCTGTGGAGGAAGGGATTGGGAAGTGGGCTGCAAGCCTATTGGCTAAGTTCTAGACAAGCCGGGTGGTTGCCTCCCCTTCAGAAGTGTCCTCAACAATGCGGTGGTTGTTTGGTTGCTGCCATTATTCTTGGTCAAGAGGTCAGTTGAGATTCTATGGAGCCAATCAAGCAGGGTACTAGTCTTCTCCATGGAGAATGGCGTGTACTTATTCACATTCGCTGATACTCAAACCAGAGTTTTCGTCTTAGAAGCAAAAATTTGGAACATTGCCAATAAGCCTCTCATCATATGCAAGTGGTAGCCATGTATGCAACTCTTGAAATTGTCCTTATCTAAAGTCCCTACTTGGATTAAGATAGTTCCATCTCCCTGTCAAATATTGGAACTTGCTTGACTGATGTGGCTAGTGCTAGGTTGCAGGGACACCGACGCAAGTGCGGGTACGATACGGGTATGAGGGTACAAAAATTCTTGAAAAAAAGGGCTATGAAGCGTCAAGGGTACGGTAATTAAACAATTAATTAATTAATATATTTAGGTATATTTTTAAATATTTTTAGACAATATATGTTTATTTTAGGACTTAAATTAAGTAATAACAGAAAATAAGTACAATAACATGAGAAAAATGTTGTCTAAAATATAATTTTTGTTCCATTACTAAACCCATAAGACAAATAAAACCAAAAAAAAAAAAAAATACTAAACCCAGTACAAGCATATGGAGATAAACATAAAACCCAAAAAAAATAAAAATAAAAATAAACCTATAAAATATGTAAATAATGCGTGTAAATAAGTAAACCCAATACATGCATAAAGAGATAGGACAAGACTTAGGTACAGTACTTAGGTGTTATTCTTTAGGTTCCTCTCCTAAAATTCTATCATGGCTTTTTTTTCATGAGATGGAGTTTATTTTATAGTTAAGTGGTCATATGGCAGAATCTTAAGAAAAAAACCTAAGGAACAGCACCGAAAGTACTCTACATAAATTTTTTCCTAAGGAGATAAACATAACAAGCATATAAGTAAAGCCAAACTAAAAAGAGAGAGAGAGAGAGAGAGAGAGAGTTGAAAGACCAAAAGACAAAGAACTCAAAACCTGTAGAGAGAGAAATGGCAGAGGGAGAGAGAAGGAGGTTTGGGGTCGCTGAAGGCTGGGGTTCTTGTGTCGTTACTCCAAGAAGGCACACAGCACAGATCAGATCAGAGAGAGCAATGGCGGAGGGAGAGAAAAGGAGCTTTGGGGTTGCCGGAGGGGGTTTGGTTGTGGCTAAGAAGGCACATCGCACAGATCAGATCAAAGAACTGAGGGAAAGAGAGAGGGATTGGTCCAAATCCTGTTCTTTTTTTTGTTCTTTTTTCTTTTTTTGAAGTTTTGTTGTGTCTGGGGCCGGAAAGTTCTGGAGTGTTGCGACCGTGTCCGCAATGTACCCATATTTTTTCAAAAAAAAAAAAAAAGAGGATACTCCTCGGGTACAGATTTTAGGTGTGTCTTACCAGTACCCATGTGTTTGTGTCAGACATGGGTACTTGGCCAAAATCACCGTGTCCGTGCAACATAGGGCTAGTGGGGTTGATAAGCCTATATTTGCTGATTTTATTACTACGGCCCAACAAAGTTTAGGCCATACCTATGTGATGGAATTATGGTTAAACGATTAAATTCACCATTTCGTAACTCTTTAAGCTTTTGGGAGAATCTATAATTTATCATGATATTAGTGCCAAGTGATCCTAAATTTGATCCTTGTCTCCATTATACCTTTCGTTTAAAATGTTAAAAATATCAAGTCTAGTTCAACTTGAAGTTGTCTTTTCCCCCTTTTCTAGAAGGGTTAAAATCAGAAGTGCGAAGGGGCCAGTTCTGGCACAAGTGAATAGAGGAGCTCACCATAAGTATCCATAGGCAGATTTCTAAATCTGTCCAATGTCATGGCAATTACCAAAAGAATGATAAGTGATTTAACTAATGTAGCATCCAGCAAAATGCAATCTGAAATAGAAGTGCTTCAGCCTATGCAATGGAAGCTCAACACAATCAAGGTTTGAATGTCCGACATAATGAGAAGGCTTAGCAGACCAAATGTCCCCCATACAACAGTTAAGCGACCATTTCACCCTTAAAATAGTTGATAACATCCTTGAAATGATTGATTTTACTCATCACTAGTGTTAAATGAGAAACATCACAATGACAAAATAAATGGAACTAAACAAGTACAACAGCTTCTTTGTAAAAGAAGAGAGTAATACCTGCAAAGATATCTTCACTAATATTGATAACACGAGAGGCCTTGCTAATACCACCCCTCGTTATGTGGAAAACTCTGTCAAAAACATCCGGATGGCCATAATGCATACGAATCCTGAATAATAATTATGATGTTAATACCAAAAAAATGAAAATATACAGGGAGCCAATTAAATTGCCAGCATAATTCAAATGAACTTACTTTAATGGATTTGCCAAAACACGTTGACCCATAGTCACAAAACTACCTTCCTGATTTGACATGAATGAAGCTAGAGAAGAGACACTGTACGTTGATAAAAATAATTAAAAGAAAGAAAATATGAAGAAAATGAAATGCTACCAAGAAATTTAAAACAAACAAGGATTTAATGAAAATCTACCTTCCAGTAAATACATGTTCCCTGACACCAAGAATAGTAGGAGGACGAATACCATGATCAGAACTAAATTCTTCAAGAAGATTTCTCATCTTCAAGGCTTCCTCAAAATAATTATCCTAAAGTAAAAATATTAAGTAACATTACAACCAATCAGAGCCGGTTAAATAAATAAATTACATAGACACAAACGCGAACTAATGCAGATAGAGCTTCATAATAAGCATGACAGATGAGGAATATGGCAAAATCATAAACTGCTTATAGTAAACCAAAATTAACAGAAACAGATACTTATTATGAAGTTACATAAAATGTGGAACACTGTGTAACAAGGAATGTGTGCAACTTTTGAATGTGAAATGATGAGGTACACTAGGAGTACACTTTTTTCACTGGAAATTAAAATGAGATAAAATGTTCATAATTTTAATTTAATTTTTTCCAAAAACTTAGTGATACATATAAGATATTAAACTAGGGGTAAAGCTACCTACCAACCACTGCTCCCAAATCCTGTAGAAGTGGGGATGCTTGTGAACTATGTATGCTGTTTTTTTTTTTTTTTTTTTTGATATGTAACGTAAGAAATTTTATTTTAAAAAACCAACCAAGTACGCTAGAAGTGTACTACAGTGGCACAAATCAAGAACCCATATTACAACAATCAATAAGATCGGGGAGAGAAAAACAAGAATAGGAAGGCAAAACTAAACTCCACTCAAGGAGAGTACAGAAAAAGAAAAACTTAGAGTACGTTTGGTACACTGAATGGAGATTACGATAGGAATTGTAATCTTTGTTACTAGTAATAAAATGTGTTGTAATTCAATAACTAAACCTATTCATTAGTTTGGTTGTGAATTATAACATTAGAATGAAACTTAACATTTATTTTAGGAAACATCTTACTTATACAATTATATTTTCTTAATTTTTTTTTTTTTTAAATTTAAGAGAGATATGTGTTATTTTTTGTGATTTTTTATTTTTATAATTGTTAGATGTATATGGAAAGTTTGTTTATTTGGAAATATATTAAGTTTTGAAATTATTGCATTTACTAAGGAATAGCTAATACAACCTTTTAAAGAGAAATAGTTATTCTTCATTTTAAAGAATAGTTATTCATAAGGAATGACTATTCCTTATAATAAAAACATAACCAAACTAAAGAATAACTAAATCCTAGGAATAACTATTACATTACAGCATCTATTACAGTCTACCAAACATGCCCTCAATGTCAATAATAGACCATTCACAATCCTCAAAGCATCTAGCATTCCACTCCCGCCACAAGCACCAAAACAAGCAATGTGGCACAAACCTCCATAAACCTATATTTCAATGTCTACCAAACTTCCCCTGTCAAGAAGCTAACAACTCACTAACTTAGTGATACATATAAGATATTAAACTGGAGGTAAAGCTACCTACCAACCACCGCTCCCAAATCCTGTAGAAGTGGGGATGCT
The DNA here is from genome assembly GCF_001633185.2 of Quercus lobata. Classification (NCBI taxonomy): domain Eukaryota; kingdom Viridiplantae; phylum Streptophyta; class Magnoliopsida; order Fagales; family Fagaceae; genus Quercus; species Quercus lobata. Next base: position 9,909,357 of record NC_044904.1, on the reverse strand, counting down.
TGTGAACTATGTATGCTGTTTTTATTTATTTATTTATTTTTTGATAAGTAACGTAAGAAATTTTATTTTAAAAAACCAACCAAGTACGCTAGAAGTGTACTACAGTGGCACAAATCAAGAACCCATATTACAACAATCAATAAGATCGGGGAGAGAAAAACAAGAATAGGAAGGCAAAACTAAACTCCACTCAAGGAGAGTACGGAAAAAGAAAAACTTAATGTCAAGAATAGACCATTCACAATCCTCAAAGCATCTAGCATTCCACTCCCGCCACAAGCACCAAAACAAGCAATGTGGCACAAACCTCCATAAACCTATATTTCGATGTCTACCAAACTTCCCCTGTCAAGACGCTAACAACTCACTAACTTTATCCGGCATAGCCCAATGTATACCGAACAAACAAAAAACCATAGACCACAACTCATATGCTATAGGACAATGAAGAAGAAGATGATCCACCGATTCCCCACACCTTTCACACATAAAACACCACTCTAGCACTGCAAGATGCCTCTTCCAAAGATTACCCGTAGTTAAGATTCCTTTGTTCACTACCGTGAACTCTTTGTGCTTCTCCTGTTTTTCTTTTTTAATAATATTCTCTTCTTACTTATCCAAAAAAAAAAAGATTTTACCTAAGGCAACAGTCCAAGAAAAGAACGGTACTCTAGGAGGAACCTTTGATTGCCACACCATTTTCCAAGGAAAATCAATGACAGAAGAAGGAGATAAAGTGATAGAAGCCTCAAACCTCAAAACCTCTCGTCATTGCTGGCTTCCAGCAAAGTTTGTCATCACCAACACCCCTCACATTCGTGGAATAAAGCACCACCCAAAAAAGATCAAATGATTCTGACTCCTAATCTTGTGGTGGACGATGAAACTAAATGTCCCAATGAAGCCTCCCATTAGAGAAACGCATAAACTCCGACACAAAAAACTCCCTAGTCTGACTAATACTATACAATTTTGGAAATGCTTCCTTAAGAGAACAATCCCTACACCATACATCCTCCCAGAACTTTATCCTAGTACCATCACCCACATCAAACCGAAGAAATTTAGAAAAGTCTAGCCAACCACTTCTAATGGATTTCCGCACACTAACACCATAGGTCCCTAACACTGGTTTGGTACACCAACCACTCACTTCATCCCCATATTTAGCCTCAATGACCTTCCTCCAAAGGGCAACTCTCTCTGTTCCATATCTCCACAACCATTTGCCTAATAAAGCAGAATTAAATCTTCTTAGCCATCAAATCCCTAAACCACCATTCTGCACCGGCATACAAACCTTAGCCCATTCCACCAGAGGAACCTTAGGAGCATCAATACCACTCCAAAGAAAGTCTCTCTGTATTCTTTGTTTTTAATTTTAGTTTGAGTTTTATGCAAAACAATGTAATATAAGCTATTAAATAATTTTAGTTTGATTTTTGTCCAAAAACAATGTAATATAAGATATTAAACTCCAACTATCGTCTTTTAAAAGCATAGACAAAGGATTAAAAGGACCTAAATATTTGAACCAACGAAATTATTGCATTGGAACCAAGTTGTGCCATTAATGAAGCTGTGGAAGATTAATATGCTATTACTTTGCAAATTTGCCTATTCAAGAATTATTTTATTGGGTCCTCTTGTGAAGTCCAATTGAAGTGAAAGTTGTGTCATTTTAATGGTCTAAGTATTGAGTCTTTTAGGTTTAAAATATTTTTTAATTTTGGTTTTTATTTTATTAGTTATGGTCAATTTTATATTTAGGGGCAAATCTGTAATTTCCTCAATTCCTGTGAATTAAGGGTATTTTGGTAATTTAGTTGAGTCTAGTATCTTCTAGGGTATTCTAAGCATCTTAGGTTTATTTTCTTTGGGTGCAAGTTAGTATGAATTAGGTTTCATTTCACCAATCAAACTAGTAGTCCTAGTACTACTAGGAGTCTTATCACTACTAGTACAATTAAGAGTCTTTATACATATTGTGCTCAATGTATTCAAAGGAAGTAAAATGAGTAGATTAATAAAACTATGTGTTTTGAGCAAGAGGGACGTTGGCCTTTGTTGACCTTTTCTCCTTCTCTGTTATATTTATTTTCCTCATTTTTTCCCCTAAAGTTACTGTTCACGGGTACTGTTCACACAGCCCCTGAACAACCCTTATTTCTCTATAATTCTTCTTCTTTCCTCACCCTAAACCCACCACAACTAATAGTAGGCAAATCCCTAATTTGTCCTACATGAGCCTCATTTCAGATCAAGTGTTTCAGAAGACAGTTCCTTAAGGTATTGGTAGTATAGTCAGATAACTATCTGTGAAAACTTCAAAACAGTATTTGTGTTTTATATCTCTGCTAAAATCTGGATGCACATGGCATATAATACACTCAACACAAAATCAACAAGTGAGCTCATTCAAATTTGTGCAAGAGAGATTTATGGTACACCATGAACACACTTGCCGGTGTATGAATAAATAAAAGTTAGATGTAACACCTGTGGTTGCATCCCTCAAAAAAGTAAAGGTCACAGATGTAACAAATATATCCCTTTGGACCCCACTTGTAGTTATATCAACATAACTCTGGATTAACTATATATCTTTGCAATTAATCTATTACGACAGTAATACTATTCTGTAGAAGAGTTGAAAGTGGAGTAAAAATGTGGGAGGTGTGTTGACCATAATCTCAAAAATGTGCAAGATAGAACTCTTAGCAGGCCCTGCAAGTCATGAGCCCTGCTTAGCATGGTATATTTAACATAAAAGTGATAACAACTTCAAAGCATCATAAATCTTCCAAGAGAAACAAAATAGAGGAAAGTTCTCCACTAGCTGACTGCTGACCTTAGTGGCACAACAGCTCTTCTCTCAAATATGAGTAATATACATATAGGGATGTGCATGGGTCGGGTATAGGGGTTTTTTTTTTCAACCCAACCGAACCCTAAGTGAAAATCAAAAGACAGGATGAAGCATGTTAGAAAATCAAAGGCAGCCATATATACAATTATTTATTAAAACTAGCATAGTTAACCATGTCAGTTATCTACCTGCACTTTCATTTTCAGGTATGTATTGAGAAACAAATAAAACTCATCTTTTCAATCCACTTGTAACATGAGACTCCTACAATAAACTTTTTCCATATTCCTACTTAATTTAATTGAACAAATTTTAAAGGGATACAACCAATTAATCACCTGATTCATGTCAATTGTCTGAACTGCATTTCCACGAGTAAATATGATTGCATGGTTTTGGTTCTCCGGTTTTCCTTCACCAAGTTTTGGATTTCCAGGCAATTTTATGGAGTATATCTCCTACAAAATGAGAAAAGCAAACATAAAAAAGGGTCATCAGAAAAATAAAGTAACATCAACAAGAGGACAAACAGGTAGGTCATTTTAAAACTTTAAATTTATTCAAGACTAGGAAAAAGATAAACTCATAAAAGCATAACTTAGGTACTTCAACAATATTACATCTTTGACAAGAGTTTTGGTAAACATAGTGGGGGTGGAAATGTTACACTAAAATTTCAAGAGAACATATGCACCCAATACTCTGAGGTATCAGAAAAATTGACAAAAACCATTGGTCTTAAATGGATGGGTAATTCAGATCATCAATCAACAAAGGAATTGCAAGTCGACCCAAAGCCATCCTACCCAAGGGGGAGACTGGAAAAAAAAAAAAAAAAAAAAAAAAAAAAAAAAAAAGTGGTGAGGGGAGTAATTAGAAAAAAAATTTGAGGTAAAAAGATCAAAAAAAAAAAAATTTAATCATACAACAACAACCAAACCTCAGTCCCAAAATTTTGAGATCAACTATGAATCCTAAACAAACTAGTTAGAAGCAACCAAATGTATTATTATCCATCCTATCCTATCCAAAGTTCTGCTCTCTATTACCACCTTAATTGGAATGGCCTTTTTTACTAATTCTACTAATGTTATTTTGGTTTTCCTCCTTTCTTTTTAATAGGTAAAAAAAAGTAGGAAAAACTAAAATAACATTAGTAGAGTAGAGTAATTATAAAGGTCATACCAATTTTTGTAGTTTTTCCTCTACCTTTGTTTGTTTCCTCAACTTGAATCAATTCATTCTTCCTCACTAGAACATTGATTGCACTCCTCTACTTTTGACCGGACCATCTCAAATGACTCTCCCTTATCTTTTCATCAATAAAGGTCATCCCTATCTTTATGCAAATTTCATCATTCTGAATCCAATCTTTCCTAGTATATCCACATATCCATCATAACATTCTCATTTCACCTACACTCTCTTCATGAGTATGTTCCCTTCTAACAGCCCAACATTCAATACCATAGAGTTTAACTAGTCTTATAAAATTTTCCTATTAACTTAATAGGTATTCTATGATCGCAACACTCCTTATGCACTTTTTCACTGCATCCACCATGCTCTTATACTATGATTAATATTCTCTTCAATTTCTCCATATTTATGAATTATCTTTGTTTCTACTTTTACCAAACTTACATTCCATGTACTTTGTTTTAGTCCTACTTAAATGCTAAAAAACAAGACATGGTACAAGACAACAATTCTTGAAAAATTAGGACACAAAACAGTGGAGATACTACATGCATCTCTTAACATGATTGCTCCCACCCTCCCCCCTCCGCCCCACCACTCCTCTAGTCAACAACAACTTCCTCCACCTCCACCCCTAATACATACACAAGCCAATCCACCTTTTGTTAACTTCCCTAACCTTCCCTTTTTCTTCCCTCCTTCTCAAATCCCTTTCCCACAGCCTTGTTTTTGGCCTAGTCAGTTTGGTCAATACATACCACACCACACGCCGACCCAACCATCCTTACCCCCTCTGAACCCTAATCCTCCTAAGCCGCCACCTTCTTCACAATCCAAGCCTTCACCTTCACATGGGGAAAGGGGAAATTCTGCTTTTTTTTCGCATTGACACAAAGGCCTTCTTCTTGGCTTTTGATGGAGGACGTATGGATTCTTACTCCATTATAGAAAGACGGGGAAGGTACCATGGTTCTATCCGGGTAGGTAGATCAGGATTGGACTGGATCATTGCATGCTTGGCTGAGTTATGCAGTTGGGATTTTAGCAAGCAACATTTTTTCAAACGGTTTCATGAGAATTATAAAATTTTGGAGTGCTCTAGTAGGTTGAATAAGGGTGGCTGTTTTGTGGAAATCTCTGAATATCACAATGGGGCTCGACGTGGCTGCTTGCGTGTTCCAGAAGGTTTTCATAAGGGTGGCTGGGCTTTTCTTGAAAGGAAGTTATGTGAATTTTTCCTTGGTAAACTTGTTTCTAGGCCGGGGAAGGAGGTGGTTGCCGGCGGTGGTAGGTTTGCAAAACCTACCGGTAATCCAAGAAACCAAGTTTGGAAGGACTTTAATGATCACGTGAAATTAGGAAGTGATTTAGATATGGAGAAGCAGTTTCCTAAACTAGCTGGTTCGTTAAACCAGAAGGAGGGATTTGGGGGATTTGATTTTATCCCAAAAACAAATATCTCAACTCACCTTGTTTCTGGAAGGCCAACACGTGTGTCTACTTTGAAGTGGACTAGAGCCCATTTTTCTCTACACATATCAGTGGATCTTGATGGAAGGGGTCAACGTGAGGTGAAGTGGGCCAATTTTGTTCAGCCCAAGTCTGGTTTAAATGATAAAACATCTACTGAACTTGGGCCTGTTAAGCAAGCAGATGGTGGCTCTTTTAAACAGGCCCAAGAGGCCCATTTTGGTGACTTAACCCAGCAGAAATCACAAGGATTGTCACAACACTGTGAGAGTGGAGAGGTATCGGGCTTACCAGTCAGCATCGAGAAGTCAAACTTAGGTTCCGGCGAGATGGGAGAGGAGTTTTCAACCTCCGATGGAGGTTCCGACACGGTGGTGCAGTTGGGTTTTGTTCAGAGGGGTGTTTCCGGCGAGATGGGAGGGGCTTCATTAATTCCCGGCGAACCCAATAGGGCAGTGCAGAAGGTGGTTGCTCCAACGGGCTGTTCAGGTAGTGGCACTGAGGTGGGAGAGGAGTTTTCAACCTCCGATGGAGATTCCGACACGGTGGTGCAGTTGGGTTTTGTTCAAAGGGGTGTTTCCGGCGAGATGGGAGGGGCTTCATTAATTCCTGGCGAACCCAATAGGGAAGTGCAGAAGGTGGTTGCTTCAACGGGCTGTTCAGGTAGTGGCGCCGAGGTGGGGGCTACTTCTGGTATATCAGTTGCCGTCGATCCAGTTACGGGGGGACCGATAAGTGGGGCTGTGGAGGTTTCGCCTATTTTGAGCTCCAATGATCACCCCAGATTAACTGAGGCTGTGTCGGAGTGTTTGACGATACCAGAAAAGAGGACTGAGGTGTCTTGCCATCAGCCTTTACTAGAACATAACAGGTTTTCTCCTATTTCTGAGATAGTTTCGGGTTCTTTTGATGAAGAGACGCTGGTGTTGAATTGGGTCAATCCCACGGAGTCGGATAGGGATGAGGAGGAGCTACAGTTGATGGAATATGTACCGTTGGCTCAATGGGATCCTAATGGGGGTTTAGCGTTAATGACTGAGGAAGTTGTCCCAGTTGATATCTCTGTGGAGGATGATTTGGAACCTTCGGCTTGGGTAAGTAAGAAGGTCAAGGGCTTCGGTAAGTGGGTGGGCTTCCCTATAGATTCCTGTGAGAGGCAATGTGTTGAATGTTTTCAACGACTTGAGAAAGTATGGGAGAAAGAAGCTGAGGCAGGCAGTCTTCGTCGTACTGCTTCTTCCTCTACAAAAGGTATGAGGGAATTACGGAATTTAATTTCGACAGTTAATTATGATGGTCAAGCTGGTAAACGAAACAGGGAGATTGTGAAATTCAGTGGGTTGGGCTCTGATGGTTGTCCATGAATCTGAGACTTCTATCTTGGAATGTGAGAGGATTTAACAATCCTCATAAGAGGGATACTGTGAATAACTTACTAAAAGAATGGAAGTGTGAGGTTGTGTGTTTTCAGGAAACCAAACTGGACTGTACTAATTCTGTTGCTGTGAAAAGTCTTTGGGGCAGCTCTTTTGTGGACTGGGTGACTTTAGATGCCATTCACACAGCGGGAGGTATTCTTGTGGTCTGGGACACAAGGGTGTATGAAAAAATTGATTGTGTGGTGGGTAGCTTTTCTGTTTCGGTCTTGTTGAAAGGGGTGGCAGATGGTTTTGTTTGGATTTGCACGGGAGTTTATGGCCCAAATGATGCCGGTTTGAGGGATGCTTTTTGGGCAGAACTTGATAGTGTGAGAGTGAGGTGGAGTTCAGCGTGGTGTGTTTTGGGTGATTTCAATATTATTAGATACCCGGCAGAGCGTCTTGGGTGTAATTCGTTTAGTCCAGCCATGTTCAATTTTTCAGACTTTATTGAGAGGAATTTTTTGGTTGATCTTCCTTTGGTTGGGGGTGAGTATACGTGGTTTAGAGATTCAGCGAACCCTGCTATGTCTCGCATAGATAGAGTTTTGGTTTCAGCTGATTGGGAGGAACACTTCTTGGATGTAATTCAAAGGCCTCTTCCTCAGGTGGTTTCCGATCATTGTCCTATTCTGGTGGAGGCAGGAGGCTTGGTGAGGGGGAAAAGTCCCTTTAAATTTGAGAACATGTGGCTAAAAGTGGAGGGTTTTGTGGATCGAGTTAGGGGCTAGTGGAATAGTTATCATTTTGTGGGATCCCCTAGTTACGTTCTCGCCTGTAAATTCAAGGCTCTTAAAAAAGACTTGAAGCATTGGAATAAAAATATTTTTGGGGATGTGCATTTTAGAAAAAAATGTTTGTTGTCTGAGCTGTTGAATCTGGATTTGAGAGAAGGAATGCAGGTGCTGACTATGGCAGATAAAGCAAGAAAAAGTGAGATTAAGGCGGAGATCGAATCTTTAGCTTCTTTGGAGGAGATTTCTTGGAGGCAAAAATCAAGGGCTTTGTTCTTAAAGGAGGAGGACAATAACACTAGGTTTTTCCACAGGCTTGCTAATTCACATAGACGAGCCAATACCATGAGGGGTGTGGAGGTTGATGGCATTATGTATGAAGATGAATCAGATATTCAGGATCAGGTGGTGGGGTTTTATAAGAGTCTTTATCAGGAACCTGAGGATTGGAGACCCACTGTTGATGGGTTAGATTTTGCTAGCTTGGATGAGTTTGATAGGCTTTCTCTTGAAAGGGAGTTTGATAGGGAGGAGATCATTGCTGCTCTTCAGGAGGCCGAGGGTGATAAGGCTCCTGGTCCTGATGGCTTAGCCATAGCTTTCTTCCAAAAGTGTTGGGATGTGATAAAAGAGGATGTTATGGCTTTTTTTGCAGACTTTCATAGCCAATGCATCTTTGAAAAATCTTTAAATGCTACTTTTCTTTGTTTGATACCTAAGAAGTTTAAAGCTGTCAATATTAAAGATTTTCGGCCCATTAGCCTTGTGGGAAGTTTGTACAAACTTCTGTCTAAAGTTTTGGCTTCTAGGCTTCGAAGAGTTTTGGACAAACTTATTTCCAACTCCCAGAATGCATTTGTAGGGGGAAGACAGATTCTGGATTCTGTTCTTATAGCAAATGAATGTTTGGATAGTAGATTGAAGAGTGGTGTTCCAGGTGTGATCATTAAGTTGGATATAGAGAAGGCTTATGATCATGTAAATTGGAATGCTTTGTTTTACTTAATGGAGATGATGGGTTTTAGGGAGAAATGGGGGAGGTGGATGAAGGCTTGTATCACTTCAGTTCGTTTCTCAGCGCTTATTAATGGGTCCCCGGCTGGCTTTTTTGGTAGCTCTCGTGGTCTTCGTCAAGGAGATCCTTTATCTCCTCTTTTGTTCTTGTTGGTGATGGAAGTGTTGAGCAGGTTATTGAGGAGGACAGAAGAGGGTGACTTTCTTAGGGGGTTTCAGGCAAGCCCCAATGCAAGAGGAGGTTTGCATATCTCTCATCTATTGTTTGCTGATGATACTATTATTTTCTGTGACGCGTCTAGGGAACAATTATTATATATAAGGATGGTGTTGATCTTTTTTGAAGCTATTACAGGCTTAAAAGTAAATGTTGGCAAGAGTGAAGTTGTGCCAGTTGGTGAGGTTGGGAATTTGGGTGCTTTGGCTCGCATTCTATGTTGTAAGGTTGGGCGTCTGCCTTTGTCTTATTTGGGAATGCCTCTTGGGGCTCATTTTAAGGATGCTTCGATCTGGAATCCTATTTTAGAGAGGGTGGAGAAAAAGCTTGCTGGTTGGAAGAGGTTGTATTTGTCAAAAAGAGGTAGGCTTACTTTATTGAAGAGTACTTTGTCGAGTCTCCCAACTTATTATCTATCGCTGTTTACAATTCCGCAACACATAGCAAATAGATTGGAGAGGATTCAGAGGAATTTCCTGTGGGGGAGTTCTGATGATGTTTTCAGATATCCGCTTGTTGCTTGGGATAAGGTTGTTTGGCCGGTGGAGATAGGGGGTTTGGGGATTCGGAAGATTAGGCTTTTCAATCAAGCTCTACTTGGGAAATGGCTTTGGCGATTTGGGAAGGAAGTTACTCATTTATGGCGTCAGGTAATAGCCACCAAATATGGAGAGGATAGTGGAGGTTGGTGCACTAGACTTGTGAGAGGGACTCATGGTTGTGGGTTATGGAAGAATATCAGGAAAGGTGCAGGCAATTTTTTTAGTCATGTGGTGTATGAAGCAGGAGAGGGCAATCGTGTTCGGTTTTGGCACGACCCTTGGAGCGGTCCTACTCCTTTGAAGGAATTATACCCGGAATTGTTTGCATGTGCTGTGATTAAGGAAGCTCTGATTTCTGACATGTTAATCTTTGCACCAGACGGGGGAGGTAGGAGTTGGAACTTCCGTTTCCGTCGTAATTTTAATGAAGGGGAGTTGAGGAGGTTTTATTCTTTCTATGGGCATGTTTCTGCCAGGATTCCTAGTGGGGAGGGGGAGGACATTTTGATCTGGCAATTGAATCGTAAAGGTGTTTTTGATGTGCGATCCTTTTATATTGCTTTATTGAAAGCCCCTTCTGTTTCTTTCCCTTGGCAGAGCATTTGGTGTGTAAAGGTACCTAAAAGGGTCTCTTTCTTTTTATGGACTGCTGCTAGGGGTGGGATTCTTACTATTGATAATCTAGTTAAGAAGACCTTGCCCCTTGTCAACTGGTGTTGTTTATGTAGGTGTGATGAGGAGACTGTGGATCACCTTTTGATCCATTGTAAGTTTGCATCTGCTTTGTGGAGTGAGGTCCTTAGTATGTTTGGGGTTCAGTGGGTGATGCCGGACACTATTGTTTCTCTTCTTTTTGCTTGGAGGAATTGGTTGGGAACTTACTCTTCAAAGGTTTGGAATTTGGTACCAGCTTGCCTTATGTGGTTAGTATGGAAGGAACGCAATACCCGAACTTTTGAGGACGTTGAGAGTTCTATAGATAAGTTGAAGACCTTGCTTGTTAGGACTTTGTTTGAGTGGTCTCGTATTTGGGGGCTTACGCATTGTAGTACCTTGTCTGATTTCCGTAACTCTATTAGTCTTTCCTTATGATTTGACTGTATCTGTTTCAAGGGCAGTGTGTTTACAATCGTAAACACATTGTTCTTTTTCATCAATAAAACTCTTATTATCTATCAAAAAAATTAATTGATATATATCTTTAGGTATATTTTAGGTTTTCAAAATAAATAACTAATTATAAAAATATATAAAAACATGCATAAAATCAAAGATTTTTACTTTTAATAAAATAAAATAAAATAAATTACTCTTAGAACACAATGACGACACGCATGCAGGAGTGTCCACATCTAGTTTTATCTACTAAAAGCCCATCAGTAAACAATAACAGAAACCAGATATGGCTAATGGCTAATAGCCAGCGCAAACATTAATGGAAAAAAGAACAGGTGACTGAACCTTATCTTGCCCATTGATATCAGCCTTCACAAGCTTTGAGTAGAATTCTGTGTATGCTTTTCCATCTTTTGAAGTTTCAACAACATCGATAAAAGCAACTCGAAGAGCTTCATTCCTAACATACAAAAGAAAAAATGAAATTAGATATCTAGAGAGTAATTATCTAAAGCATTTTCCTGCAGATAAAACTATTATAATCAAGATTTTGAAGACTAACATATCAAAAACAAATTCAAGAGAATCCAGGTTTCTTTTCTTTGCATAAGGAAAAAGTCACCTTTGCATAAGCAATGCAATATCAGCAGCCTCAGGTTTTTGTTCCTCTTTCTGTTTTCCATATATTTGACATGTAACAACATATGTAAACTTAAGATCTGCCTGAGCCCGTGCTTCAGGAGATAGCTCAAAACCTTGAGTTTCAGTTGCATCATTATTAGAAACTGCAGCCTCCAAATCTGATATTGCCAATACATGATGACTATTGATGAGATAACTGAGCGTGCAGGATAGAACAGAACAAGAAAGAAGAAAATAGATATTAGCCTCTAACCTTCAGTAGTTGTCCTTTCTAAATAAGTCTGTAGCATAAGAGCTTTTCTATAGTACATCATCCCACGAACTGCAAAACACAAATCATTTAAAAATTTAGTAGAAAGCTATCAATGGATTGGGAAAAACATGCATACATATATTGGAGTAAAAGGTACAAGAATCCAACACTCATTTTGATAATTTATAGAAACCAAGAAATGTCCTGAAAATATCAAACAAACGAACTACTAACATTTCTTTAGGCAGCTCAGAGCATTCAAATGCTTGCCCCAATCAATTACGACATAATACATTATTTGCATTTTTTTAATATATATAAAAAGGCTTCATGCAACAAATATCCATGAAGAAATTGTTCTCTCCACCAAAATTGATACTTGTCCCAGAATTCAACATAAGAAATTAATATGAAACAAACATATAATATGGCAGGTAGACAATTTTCAAGATTCAACAAAAGAATATTGCACAGAGAGAGAGAGAACCGGGGGGAAAAAAAGAATCATTTACCAGTTCTGGCCAATGTTTGTCCCCTGTAGGAGGCCCAAAATCGAAGTTCAAGGGTCTCATTAGGACTATCCCAAATAACAGAGTCCGGCGTATTTTCATCCCAACCAATTCGAGCAAGAAAGTTCCTCCATTCATCTGTATCAAAATATGATTACTATTAATATTTAAGCTAGAGGATCAAAACAGTGCAATAAAAAAAAATTTTAAGGGCCATAAGGAATTAGTTCCATATACTAGATAGCACCCCAAGTTACAACACACAGAATTTAAATAAAAAACAACTAACTCCATATTTAGCAGACAGGAAATAAGGTTGCAGTACTACGAAAATTTCTAATAGGTGCAGTACAACAACTAACTCCATTCCCAAATGAGTTCCTTCTTTGACAAAGGCACAGTTTTCAAAAAGCATGAACTGTTTTACTAGTGCTTAAGTTGTATGATAAGTAGTTCCTTTTACTTGTAACATAAAGTTAGTTAGTTGATAAGATTGTTAGTTGATAAGTGCAATAGCCTATCAATTAGTTAGAGAAGTTTGTTAGGCTTAGGCCAATCACATGGCAGCCACATGGTAGGTTCTTGTAACTAACTCAGCAGCTTGCTTCTGTAACTATAAATAAGCAAGGCTGCTCTTCTTATAACTAGTCAAATTTGAATCCAAGAAATCTCTACCTATGAGGTATTATTCTAAGAGTGTGTCTCTTGAAGAGCTAGTTCATTCTTTATTTTCTTGAGTGCATGATTAGGCCATTCAACACCTTCGAAGGGTTTAATATCCTCTTTCAAATCTTTATATGCCTTTGATGATAAAACTTTCCTCCTTGTCAACAATCAAAAAACTAGATCTTCTTCAGCATGGACAAAGAGAAGCCAAAGAGTAAACAGAAACGATCATAAGTCCATTTCCAAGGAACAGTGCAACAGAAGATGATCAACACTCTCATTACTCTTACCCATGCAAAACCAATCAACAATCCTAAGAGAGCTTTACAAAGATTATACACTGTCAGAATTTACCCAAAGATGCTGTACAAACAAAGAAAGGTTTCCTATGAGGTACCATTACACACCAAATATGGAAAGTGAACTCCTGTATGTCCTCTGAGATGTTCATAGAAAGAATGCACCTTGAACTTTACACTCTTTGATAATCTCCATGAAAAAAAGTCTTTACCTTGGCCTTGAAGGAGGAAAGTGTAGCCAAAAAAAAAAAAATTTTAAAAAAAACTATCCACTGCTTCCAACTCCAAATCTTGGAAAGGCTTCCAAAAGTGAGGATTCTAACCACATCCTCCAGTCAAGAGACAACCATGAAAACTTGACAGTATATGTTTCAAGGGTTGAAAGTGCCTTTATAACTGCTAATGAAAGAGATGAAGAAATTCTTGCCATCTATTTACTGCAACTCTAGAAGGTAGAACTATCCTGTCCCACCCTTGAGATCAAAAGGCATGGTTTTTTTAACATACTATTGACACCAACAAAACTCTCATAAGTCAGGACTCAATATTTAACTTTAATCACAAGAGTCACCATTCACTTTTCTTTTTCTTTTCTATTTTTTATAAACATCCAGAGCCTTCCAACTCTCAATGCCAATATAATAGCTTAACAAGTATACACAAAAGACATTAATAACTAAGTCCTAGAAAGTTCCTTGATAATATATTTCCAGACTAATCCCCATGACTTCACAGGAATACAGCATATATTATGGAAGATGAGATCATCAATAGAACAAGTACATCCTACCAAAACATGAACAAGTTAATAAAATTGGGAAAGATAAATTTTGCACTTTTCTTGCCAAGTATCCTCTTAATACTTGATTTTCCCTATCATACCACAACTCCTTGGCGTACAAGTTGCCAAATACATGGTTGTTAAAAATAAACTGGTAATGTACATGGACATTCTATATTCAACAAATTAATGAAAATATATATGGTCAGAAAATAATAATGATAGATTTGCAATTTTGATAAGTAAAATAACTTTACTAGCAAAAAAAGGTATCAGTCTGAATACAACAAATGTATACTAAACTGCACCTGAAGGATTACAATCTCAAGTGCAAATATCAATAATGAAATATATAAGCAAAATAAATTCATAATTAGAAAAAGTATTTCACACCAAATGGAAATATAAAAATCTATTACTCTCGAGCACATGCATGTCTTAAATGTTCTAATAAACATACCTCAAAACCAAAAAATATTAATTATTCCCCTCAAGCACACGCATGATGCTATTATATGCCGTATCATGCAAACCCAAGATACAGATAATACACTTAATTAGAAAATAATAATGACAATAATCTGTTTTCTTCTTTTATTGGTCTAACAAAAAAGTTATTTCAGATTCCCAAACTTGATACTAACTAGGTTCCAATGAAAGAACAATAGAAAATGAGGAATCAAATAAAGCACAAACACTAAGCAGAGTTAAGAAGGAAGTACCTGGATATATTTTCTGGAGATAAAATAAAACCGATATCCCATCCTCATTTTTCTTTTGGAGTTCAGTCACACTATAAAGCACAGTCTCAGAATAATATGGAGTGAACACACTGAAAATACATGTGGAAAATGATGAGGATGCTAGATTCATCAAGCAAAAGTATTGGTAACTATAAAAGTAAAAGAGATCAATGAAAGAAATGGTATGACCTGAATGGCAACGTCTTACGCACTGGCTTAGGTTTTGGCATCTCCATGAAAAGGGAATTTGTAAAGAACTCCAGCCTACGCCTGGCCTCAAGATTTTTTGGAATATTTGCAGCCGAATCTTTGATAGTCAACAATGAATGCAATCTTTTAACTAGTGCTCTCTGCATATCCCAAAATTAATCAATCTCATCCAGAAGTGAGAGCAGACGCTCATTTAGAAAAGAAAATTGGGGGCTAAAAATGAAAGAAGATAAATCTCCCTGAACATACCAACTCCGCATCTTTGGGCCACTTCAATTTTGCAAAAAGACGACCTTCAGTCCTTGCTTTTGACAATATATTCCAGGTTTCATAGTGATCCCTAAAATATTCATTTACTAAATTATATATTCAAGAAAAAGAAAAATAAATGAGTCGGACACATAAGCCTACACCATCAAATTTAACATACCTCATGTCAATAGAAAGGACATCATGCCGCACGACATCATACAGATCTTGAACAGCCTTAACGGCACCGTTTTCCATCTCTGGTGTTTCTGCCCCTTTCTGTGCATTTCAAAAAACAAGGGTGATATCCAGTGTCAAGGCAATTCCCAGCCAAAAGTTTGATCATAGAAAAAAGGTCTGGAAAAGCAATACATATTAATATCAAGTACCCAAATAAAGAAAATCCAAAGAAAACATATTTGATTGTGTCAGAAGAATATTACTAGTGTTTTTTTATTAGTAAGCTACACAGGGTTTTAAACACACAGCATCACCCTCTACCCAATTTGAGAAAAAGCCTAGGGCTTAAGAGAGATTACTGTACCCAAGTAATCGTATTGGTCGGCCCTCTGTAACCCCTGAAACAAAACAACTACCTGACTTTCAAACAAAGGGAGTTTAATCTTGCACATGATCATCCCAATTTAAAACCTTTTCAATCAAATCATACTAAGAGGGTTAGAAGAAGAAAACTCCACAACACAAATTCTAAATGTAGTTGCTTAAGAAACACTAAGGTTGCGTTTGGCATTGGCTGAAAAAGCCAACTTTTTTTTACTATTTAGTTTATTTTTACTACTATTCATGGGTCTCATTGCACTTTTTGATACTATTCATAGGTCCCACTATACTATTTCAGCTAGTTTTTAACTTTATCTACAGTACTTTCAACAAAAAGTTTTCAGTTTCAGTTAAATAAGCTGTTCCTAAACGGACACTAAATAAGAAGAAAAATCATGTCTAGTAAATCAGCATTTTCAAGCCTCTTGTCATTTCTTTACATCCCCCTCTATGGGAAATACTTCACCAAATGGGACCCATAGTAGAATCAGACTCATCACTACATTACCAAACAAAATCTCTGTCCATAAATATCTTACCCCACCCAGCATAATAAATGGTACACCAACAATGAAAACGCATTTATCTCATGTAAAGCGGAATCCTTGTCTTTTTCAGGAAAAAAAAAAAAAAAAGACTAACAATATTTATCATTGCTTCATGCTAACTGTTGATTATTCGAATTCACATTAAAAGACAACAACAATGGCAAACAGATTTTTTTACAAGTTACAATAACAAACAGATACATATTCAATTAGAACTTTAAAGATCCAAATTAATTCAAAAAGTTTGCATCACTTACCAGGGGCACCTTAATTCATAATTCACTCAAAATACAAATGAATTGTACCACAAACCCCTATTTGACTTTAAGAATGAATAACATGAAAGCCATATGACCCATATCAAACTAAACCAGAACATTAGCATAAGTGTCCAAGAGAGGCAACAATATTCCCCAGAAAGGGAAAGAAAATATATAGCAAATACCTTTAAAGGTCAACACTTGTTTGCCTTAGAATTTGCACCAATTAAATCAAACAATATAGATAATATCATTAATACGAACCAAAATTCCCGTTAGTGCAGTGACTCTGGAAATCACAAGCGGCAGCTTACTGAGATGAAAGTTAAGATGAATTTTCCTGTCTTCAATACTTCTTTGAATATCTTCAAATACTCTTTCAACCCTGAAACAAAATGAGATAGTTACAAAACAAAGCCTTCGATTCCAACCTTCATTCATGAGTCATGTTTCAGATCAAATAATAATATTATAATCTACAGAGAATTTTTATAAAAACTAACCACATCCTGCCTTCACCATCCAATATTTCAGTCAAGATAAGCTTAATCGTGTGATAGCACTCCTGAACAGCATACTTCATATAGTCATCCCTTGAGATCCTTTCCCAGAGCTCATCTTGTGAAGAATCTCTAGTCTCCACAGCAGTATCTTTAGCCAGAAATATCTACATAATTATATTACAGCAATATCTTTATACAGAAATATCTACAAAATTATATTGAATCAAACTCAATTACATTAAAGTATTTGTAGATGAACTGCAGTTGAAGATACTCATAACAAGAATCAGATTAAGAAAAAATAAAGAAAATTTTCAAACCAGCTAAATGACCTTGCTAGCAAGAAGAAAAAGGGGCATCTGAACCATGGGCAGATCTCCAGAATTTTTTGGCATAAGAAGCAACTCCATTTCGCTAACCAAAAAAGCGAAACAACAGGCATCAGAAAAGAGCAACAAGTAGACGGCACACACAGGTATTTAAATAAAAACTAAAAGAATTGTGAGCTATCTAAGCAATAACAAATTGAGTAAATTTTTAGTACTCACAAGTTAGTAATATAATCTTCTTCCCTTAGATTTTTTATGATCTCATTCCAAAAGGGAGCAAATCGAGCAGCATCAACCTTGTTCTTCTCCACATCCTTCAAATACAAAGCATTATTAGTTTGCCAGAAATTATATTCTCAAACATGATCCAATAACGCTAAATCATATACACCCTATAGTCGCAAAAACAATTTCGTCACTTGCAGGATAGATCCTACCACAATAGTTCTGAGTTCCAATTTATGAAAAATGAACATTCTTGTCAGCATTAATTATTCTCTCGCACTCCACCGAAGGAAAAGGTAATTATTCTATAACATTAAAGTCAATGACCATCCTTTAGGGCCTGCAAATATACAGGACCAGAACCGAGATGCCACATGATCTCTCTATTACAATTTATATGTCAGCCCCACCCTAACCAATTCCACCAACTCTACCTAGCAGTTATGAGCTCCACCACTTACCGCCACCCAGGCTTTTCTTTTAGAAACCTAAACTCAACCACATCCCTCACATTTCCCAACATACACCCTTTGTTGCAAGTGTAAACACGGTGACAAGACTGTGGACCATGTATTGTTGCATCGTAATGTCACATATGAATTGTGGACTTCTATCTTGTCATTGTTTGGAGTTCATTAGCTAATGCCTAAGAGAATTCTTGGTCCATTTTATTGATGGAGGAACTGATTGGGAAAACATCCATCCAATTTACGTATGCAGTGGACTCCATGGAAAGAGAGGAATGACTACACATTTGAAGAAGTGGAAGCTTGGTTGTTCAAGTGAAGTCAGCATTCACAATTTGTTGATGCAGGAGCATTTAAGCCTAAAGCTAAGAAGGCCAAGTAGCGGAACGGAGTAGATGGAGGTAGAGGAGCCACCTCCCCTCTCCTCGCCCCCCATCCAAACAAAGGGTTAATTTTCTATGCTGCTAGTTGCTAACCTTTGCAATGCACAGGAAAGTTTGACAACAAATATTTATATATGATATATGCTTAATTAAAAAGTAATAACAAATAAAATTTCTATTAGAGAATTTGTACCAAAAAAATAAATTTCCTAATTTAATTGGATTTTGTATAGAGAAGATCAAACCTAATTTAATAAAAAAAAAATTATTGTTGAGTTGCATCATGTGAAAAGATGATGAGTTGTAGTTAGATTAATATAGTTTTAACACTATTAGTAACTCTAAAAGCAAATTAAACATTTTTACTATGATGATGAAGTGAAAATATGAGAACTTTCAGAAGCTTAGGTTCAACATTAGAAGTCAACAAAGAGTCAAAAGCTTCCATTTTATATATATTACAAGTCAGTAACATGCAATGCACAGGAAAGTTTAGCAAAAAATAATATTTTTGCTCTTTTATTTTTTTTTAAATACAAAATTCAATAATTATGGCAATTATTGATAGGCATTTATTATGATTGTATTTGTATATAGAACTATCTATTCTATCATTTAAAGAAAAAATGACTTAGTAAGAATCTAAGAGCCTTTTAAAATAAATTAAAATCTACATCAAAATACTGATTTGTAAAATTGTGAGGCTTCAAAAGTTTAGGTGGCAATATATTTTGAGGTCAAACAAAATTCAAACGTCTTCAGTTTTAAATATATTTATAGACGAATCACTAATCCATGCAGTATATAGGAAAATTAGACCCCCCCCAAAAAAAAACATTTATATACGATTCCTGTTTAATTAGTAAGTATTAATAAATAAAAAGAAAAATTAGAGAATTTGTAAAACAGTAAAAAAGAATTTAACTAATTTAATTAGAAATTGTTTAGAGAAGATCAAACCTGATTTAATTAAAATTTGCTTAGTGTTTGGTTGCTTTATGAAAAAAAAAAAATAGTTTCAATTAGTTTAAACTAACATAATTTAACACTATTTATAATTCTAAGTACCAAATTATAAAAAATATAAATATAATGATAATATAGGAAAAATGTGAGCTTCTTAAACGTTTATACAGAAACATTAGAATAAATCAACAAAAATTGAAAAAGCATCTTTTTTTTTTCTCTTTTTCAAAAGTAGTAATGCTTCTTTGAAAATAAAGAGCATGAACAAGAACCCCAAGTTCAAAGGCAGTGAACTAAGGATACAACAAAGAGTCAATCAAAACTACATAAATCTATAAAATACAATTTTATCTCCACAAATGAACTCCAGCCCCATCAAAATTACAGAGGTTTCTCTTTCCAAATGGTCCACATAACACAATAAGGCATGGCCCCCCATATATCATCAATATATTACTGTCTTCCATAACCCCCTTCCCAATTCCCTCCACATCATGACCCATTGTATGCCAAACAACACCATGGACCATAAATCATACACATAGTCACAATGAATTAACAAATGGTCGGTGGTCCCTCCACTATGATTGCATGTACAGCACCAATCAACAATGCACATATCATATGTATTATAGATGTTAATGTCTTTTTATGCCGTAAGTATTATAAAAAGTAATGTGACGAGCATTTGAATTTTAATAATGTTGGATGGTTCATATCTAATTGTTATATATAACACAAAGGGTTATGATTCAAGATTTACTAAAGGTTCTTATAAATAACATCTTTTGAATCATTGTAGGCAGCCTTTTCTTATATATCATTGAAATTTAATATTTGAATATTTCTTGAGCTCTTCGAGATTGGAGATGGATGTGTTTAGTGTTCCAACTTCAAACCTATTTTCTTAATTGGAAAATTGTATATTTTGACTCAACCGGCAATGGAACGTAAATGGTCATAGGGGGGGTGTGTATATATATATATATATATATATTAAAACCTCAAGGGATGGAGTGTCATTTATGAAATAAGAAGGTTTCTAATATTTCTCCAAACCTCAAGGGCAGTCAGTGTAAATTATCCTTTATTCTTTGTAATTCGTTAGGACTACATCAGATATACATCCCATGTACATGAGGTAGTGCCTTCTTTTTCAATCAAATGTATTACCTTATAAAAAGAAAAAGTTAATAATTCTATAATATAAATTTATACAATTTCTACCCTGAAGACTATTGACAAAAGCATTTTTAGAGGGAACAGGATAATTTTGATGGATGGCTCACCTGGCTGGAAGAAGAGTGACGAGTCCTGCAAAAGACACGTTGTATTCAGATACAAAACAAAACAAAGCAACAGAAACACACACACACAAATATTGGTCCACAGAGAACTGTATCAACATTTATTGAGGGGAAACAAACAAATAACAAATAAACTCAACCTGTTGGGTAGAGGAACGTGAAGATTGTTCATAAAAGCTCCGGGAAATTGCTCAAAAAGTTTGTGAAGTGCTTCCAGTGACCTAATCTGAAGATCATGACAGAAACCGGTTGACATTTAAAGCACTTAATTAGAGGTGTACATCATGGCAAAAGGTATGCTTTTTTTGGGGGTGGGTTTTAAGAAATGTTTTTTTAGCAGTCACATCAGGGAGGGATATAGAGAAAGCAACAATGTGCAGTGGATAATGATATTTGCAATTTGAAACTTCAGAAACATTCTCCTCCCCCCCACCCCCCCACAGGCGCCCCCCTTGATTGTAACTGATAGTTGCCGGGAACCACCATCAAAGGAAGTTTTACATTTTCATCAGAATTTGGTTTCACCTATCCTTCATTTAAATATTTCATCATGCTTCATAGTTATAGTAATAGTTCCGTTGCAAGCATGGCACTAAGTAAGAGTTTCATAAAAATAGTACAGATTGATGGTAGAAAGTCAACATGTGAAGGAATGCCAAAAAGATTTTACCTGTCTATCCTTCACTTAAATATTTCATCACAATTCGTTCTATTTTTTCCTCTCATTCATCTAGGGGTAATTAAAGAAAAAAGGAAACAATACAGAGCTTCATCTCAAGCAAAACACTAACAGGGAGAGTTCCATAACATTATGGTACAGAATACAGATTGATGGTAAATAGATAACATGTACACGTGAAGAAAAACCATAAGGCATTTAGCTTCTACGTGCATAAGACATTATTAAAAAGACTCCAATGAGATCTGACAAATATTACATACCTCGCCAAGACGATCTCTCGCCCCTAGCAAGAATCCCCAAACAGCAGATACAATAGTGTAAAACAAATAGATGTCTAAGAGATAGATCTGTACCAAGAAAAATAAAAATAATAAGATCAAAAAATGAGTTCATGCAGACATGTGCATGTGTGTGCGTGTGAGTGAGAGGGAGAGTGTAAAAAATAAAAAGCATCACTCAGTAACAGAAATAAAAAATTGAGATCAACTGCAACAATTGAGCATCTAAAAATCATAACTCTCCACTTGAGATATTTTATCCAAACCCTAGAGAGGGTGGGACATCATTATGTGTGTGCTCCTTACCTAACGATATTATTTTATGTCAGTTAATTTTTCATTTTTGCAGGGTACTTATCTGTGGTTTGTTATGTCATACATCCTATTAACTTACCGATTGTCCCAAAAGTTTAAAACTATTGGGATATAGTAAATTTAATCATTTAACCACACAATTCTAACACCCCCCCCCAAAACGTTTGGGCCCAAATTCCTCTTAACAGGTGAGGCCCAACAAGTGGGAATTTAAATGAGAGATAAAGTGGAGGAGACAAAAATCGAATCTAGGACCTCTTGCTCCAAATAACATGTTAAATTACCAATTGTCCCAAAAGTTTAAACTATTGGAATATGGTAAATTTAATCATTTAGCCACATAATTCTAAAACATCTCACAAAATTTCTTGGATTAGACAATTAGTACCTTCCCACTATCCAAAGATATGTGGGAGTTATTAGCACTTTTAAATTATATAAATTCTAAAGTATTCAATTAAGGGTAAAAAAAAAAAAAAACCAGACTCTTCTGCAACAAACCACTTAGTAGCAGAATCGAGCTCTCAAAAATGGACAAATTCATGGCAAAATGGCTTTAAGATGATTTACAAGGGAGGTAACTCTGGAGCTCCAATTCTCCCTTCCCCAACCCATCCCAAATACTATTCAAACTAAATAGTTAAACATAGTCCTATATCAAAATCAATTCACCAATTTTCTTCTCTCTAATTGACTAACCCACCAACAAAGGCTTTTAAAGTAAGTACAAGGCTGATCCCAGACTTTCTATTTAAGATACAAGTGTTCCCCTTGAAAATAAGCATTAAATAACAATTTAATAGCGTAACAAGTATCCTCCAATAAGGATATGACATCTTTCTACCAGTATCCATGCAGCTCCAATGATCACATGGTGTTTTTCACTTAAGGTGGAAGACTTTTGGAATCAAATTGTTTCATAAAAATAAATTGAATCACGTAAAAAAAAAAAGGAGGGAAAAGAAAACCATATCAAATCACGCAACCCATATTAGATTACTTTAGTGGAAAGAACTAAAAAATTATATTAAACAAATATTGTAGCATTTACAGAATCCAAGAAAAACATGAATCACAACTTACAGCAACCACTGGACCCCATAAGCTAGCAACTGCCAATGCGTTATGGTTATCTGCATCAAAAGAAAGCAGCATAAAGAGCCAGAAGTGTCATTGAGGAAAATTAAACAAATATCCATATAAGGTCAATCTGCACAGAGCACACACAAAATGGCAGAGAGAACTATATCACATAACACAACTCAAAGATATGACAAGACCACAAGACAATCAAACCTTCAGTCAAAAGCCAAGTAACCGGTTAAAAGAAAGCCTTGCATGATGTGACAATCAATTAAAGGAAGCCAATATCAGAACTTCCTTTTTTCTTCCCTTTTTTTCAATTGACCAAAATGAAGTCATCACGTTTAGAAACTCAAGTCTACCAACAATACAGATCCACTTTATCTCATGTATTATTTTTGTAACCAGGCTTATTCAGCTTTTAAATAAAATATCATTACTTAATTAAAATGATAGGCAGTCCACCATCACACTATGGAAACATATAAGAGTAGCGCTTATTTATTCAATCAAACAACTGAAGCAGAAAGTTTTGGGGGTGGAAAGAAAAATACAGGAGGCATCTACAAACATAGCACTAACAAAGTCCATCATATATGGTACCCAAAAAAAAAAAAAAAAAAGAGGGAAAAGAGCTTAGATTTGTTCATGAGGAAGCCAAAAGACATTCAAACAAAATAAAAAGTTAATACAAAAAATTAAGAAAAAATATAGCCCCGCCCAGAGCAAAATCTATGAATCTTAAATTCGTGAAGGGGGCTTACTCTTAGATACAAAATCATGCCAAGAATATGATATATCATTCATATCTACTATGGCCCTTGTGGGTTTCACCAATGGCTGGATCTGCAGCAGCCAACAAAACAAAAAATTCAGGCCTAAAAAAGATGAAATTCAATCCAAAAAACAAACAAAATACTATATGTCACTAACCTGGAGAAAGTAGGCAAACGAAAACTTTCCACACAAAACAACAAGCCAAAAGAACATATACCTGTAAAATTAACAACGTAAGTTATTAAACAATCTCATATTTTACAAAATTAATTAAAAAAGCTACCAGTATATGTATTGGTGGACCAGAGGAATCTAATATTGACAGTTATTTTTTCAATTTTTAATGGCCTAAGTTATTGTTTTCCAGTTTTTTCACTATTTGTAAGAATAGGATTAATATATCTTTCCAAAATCAAGAAGAAATTTCTAAGCAATTTCAATGGTTCTTTTACTTTATCTTTTATAGGAATTCTCTTCTTTTTTACTTTTACTAATCCCCCAAAGAAGAAACGCCAAAACAGTTACAATAAAATATAATTTCTTTTCTCTTATTAAGTTTCTTCCTTGCTTTTTAACTTCATTCTCAATACTTGATTATGTTTTCACCAGACTAAGAGAAAGGGACGGACAAACAAACTAGCAGCCCAAAGAGAAGAAAGCAATTTGCAATTCTTCTTAATGAGTTTTATATAGGGATAATTTCTTAGGTGTAGTACATTAGGTTCTTCAATTAAATTCAAACACATAAAGCTACATTGAATCTAATTGCCCTTGGAAAATATAACACTATTTATGCATCATTTATCAATGCAACCATGTGTTTGAATTTAAAATGGGGAATCTAATGAACAGCACCAACAAAACATAACCTAAGTTTTGCCCTTACATATATATATATATATATATATATATATATAGAGAGAGAGAGAGAGAGAAGTGGGGCAGTTAGGATTAGGGATTACTTGATAAAATCAGTAGGCCTCTCAAACATGCCTCGTCCAACATAATACCGTTCCTTTGATGAACAAAAACAATAAGCAAATGAATATAAAGAAAGCAAATGGAAACCACAAATCCAGGAGTCAAGAGTATCAATAAATTACAAGAGAAGAGAAATAAAACCTGACGCATCCACTTCACAAAGCGTATTAAAGGCCAGCGATCACATTGATTAGTTAGAAGGTGGAACGTAGGTATTCGCAAGAGGAAACTAATGAAAAACTGGATGCCAGCATAGATGCCGATTACAATAGAATACAGTTTGAAAATAACTGAATCTGCATTGGGTTTACTCTCTTCCTGGAGAGCTTTCCTGTACAAGAGCACAAAGAACCAGAGAGGTTACCAAATGACCAACAAAGAAATTAGTTGAGAAACAAAACCACCAAGCGATGTTATGGAAGAAAAACTTACACATAAAGGAGACATATGAAGACTGAAGCAACACCAAACCATATAAAACGGAGAAAAATTCGAGAAACAGCCATGCGTCGCGATGTAGAATATGCACCATACATCATAAGAATGTCCAAAACACCTAAATGAACAAGTGGAACTCTAGAATTTAATAGTAGTTTTAAGGTGGCAAACAATAAGGAAATAACGTACATTAGTTTGGTACAATGTTGGTAAAAGCTTGCTTAAACCGCCAAGCCTTAAGCTCTGTTTTCTCCTAAAGCAAAGCACCTTCAGAAAAGCACACTTTATTTTTTATTTTAAGAAAAAAATCACTTACTAAAGTTATCAATTTTGATGCTGTTAATATGGTCCCATAAATTGGTATACAAAGACCATTCTTATGGTGTGTATAATACACATAACCCACCTTCCAATCCTTGAGTAAAAATTTTAGAAGAAAACCAAAAAAAAAAAAAAACCCTAAGGGACCACACAATCACACAAACAAAGTAGTTTTGAGCTAGACCTACTTGAGTTGAAAGAAAGACTCAACATGAGATCAAGAGCGAGGTAACTGGGAAGAGCAACCGGTTCAGGTTCCAGTTCACAACATACTCCCAATGAGGAGAGACTATTAATTTAGATAAGGAAGATGATAAGGGTTACAAATCTGGTAACGACAATAATGATGAAAACATTTCTTGCTTATGTTAGCATAGAAGTGTTTTTTGGCATAAGATTCAGCACCTAGGGTTCGTTGGAGTCAACAGCATGACATAGGGAAATTTTCAAGAAAATTTTTATTTATCATCAAAACAATCCTTCTCCAAAGGACTACAATATTGTGCTTACATAGACTTATTAGAACTAAACCCTAATTCTAACTAACATACGAAAACCCTAATTTTAATTGACTTAGGAAACCTAATCTAAATGACTAGATAAATCTCAATAATTAAATTACAAAAATAACCTTAATTTTAGGAATTTAATAAAATACTAATAGCCCAAAGTTCATTGAAGTCAGCACTAGGCCATAGAATTTCAAGAGAAATTTTCATTCCTCATCAAAATAGTACCTCTCCATAGGAGTACAATATTGTGCTTATATAGGTTTAGTAGGACTAAACCCTAATACTAATTGACATAGGAAAACCCTAATTCAAATTCTAATTCTAATTGACTTAGGAAACCTAATCTAAACAACTAGGGAAATCCCAATTATTGAATTACAAAAATAAACAATTCTCTAGGAATTCAACAAAATACTAATAACCTATATAAAATACTAAGACCAAAAATACATAATGGACTTAAGATTTAAAATAAATATTACTTTACACTTCCCGTATCAATATTTTGATTCAACAAAGTAATTCATTTTGATTGCAGTTGTGTATATTTTCTAAAGCACAATTAAACTATATACAAAAACTGTTAAATTTGAATTTATATCATTAGTTGATTACTTAATTGTCATATCGTCCATTAACTACTATCTTTAAATTCATTACATTATTTCTTATAAATGTAAGCTTTACTTCAATCAAATGGGTGCTTGTACTTTGCTCTTTGCACTCTGTGCCATGTACCCAGGAGGCCTTTCCGATTAAGTGCACTTGTCACTTTCACCAACACTTGTTATGTACAACTTAAGAAGACTAACAAAACAAATCACCCACAACATATTTTGCATAAAGAGAAACTTACTCTCAAAGAACTTCATCACCACAAATGTTGGACCAACACTAAGAACTTCCCGTAACATTTTGGCATTAAAATGTCGATCATTGAATGCAAGGATTGTGAGAGCCTGAAATATAAATAAATATATATAAAGGAAAATATGTTAAAGAAAACAGTCTGTGCATTGTCATAAATAACAATTGGTTTTAACCAAACTATATCAATAGATAAAAGAAGAAAATCAAAATTCAAAATGTTGTTGAATAAGAAAAAGACCAGGATGAGGAATCGGTAACAATAAGAAAATAAAAATGTGAGAGGAAGAATATTTTGAATTACAAGTAATATACGCCCAAATATTTCCTAGTGAGTAGGAAACAATGTAAGGGGTGGTAGAGAATTTTATAGAAAACAAAAACAAAAATTAAAAAAAAATGGGGATTTGAAAATTAAACGCAAGAGTTTGCAGGGTATTGATTGCAATCTCAGCAAGTTAACAAATGTTTCAGTTCACAAAAGAGAGATTATGTATTTAAATTGAGTATTCAATATGGACATGCAAACCTGAAACATCATAGCAAGAAAGATCCAGAGACGGTGAAAACTATGATAAAGATGAAGAAATGTCCGGTGCTCAACAAATGAAGTTTTCCCTCGACGCAGACTTCCCCCACATGCAAGCATGTTCTGTAACAAAAGGAGCATAAAAATTATGCAAAGAAATTCACAAGGCACAATAAGATACTAAAAATTTAAATCCTAAGGGTTCAACTTGTATTGAGACTAAAATTCAAAGTCCAAAAGCAAAATTACCGAAAACAAGATAGAATTAACTTCTTCTAATTTGTGGGCACAAGCATGTGTTCCTCCCTCTCTTCACTAAAACCACATCAGAAAACCTTCTTTTTTTTTTTTTGTATAAATGATTTTATTCAATAAAAATTACCTCTTGAACAACAGAAAACACAAGATATCCTAAGAATTGCAATCAAAGAATTACAAACAAATGAAAGCAATTCATCAAACTCTATAATAGTAACACTGTCATTAAGACCGAAGATAGTCAACAAATCCCTTAACTATTATTGTGACATTCCCCCTCACATGTCATAAAAATAGCCAAACAATTCCCAACCATTAAAACATTTAGATCAGCTAACCTTTGATCTCCGTTGTGGCTTTTGGAAAAATGACGAAATTTTACGCCATGGCCAACTAAGTTCAAAGCAATGAAGTGACCTGACCAGAAATTTATAAATAAATAAATAAAATTTTCTTTAAAAAAATGGAATTAAGATCAGCTATAAAAAAAATTTATGTAACAAAAATGTTTCAAAAATCACACCAGAAGTACTCGTTAAAATCATCATAGTTTCTCCAGGAAGAATGAGGTGCTCGTCCATTAGCATTGTTAGCAGCTTCCTGTGCAAATTTGCGCATAAGTCAACAACAAAACACTGAAATTGGAGAAAATATCCATGACAAGACAAGTTCACCCACTAAAGACATATATTCTTGAAGTACCAAGATTTCAAACAACAATCACCAGCCTACATAACAAAAGCTTTCAACAGATTAAGTTGAGGCAAAATGAACATCAGGAATCTGTTTTTAACTCCTTGGAAACAATTAAATAAATATCGATTGATATATAGGTCAAAATCTTAAAATCATGCATGACACTACAAATCTTATTACATCACTAAGGGAACAAACTCTGATAGCTCAATGGAAGCCACAAACACCTTAAAACAGTCAATCTCACCTTTATCCCATTCCAAGATCTTAAACTAACCCACTCAATCAAAAACCCTAAAGCTTAAAGGTTTTAGCCCAATGATATTTATCAAAGAAAGATCTAATCAAGTATAAAGCATTGTCCAGCATCATCATCCCTCGAGCGTATGCAGTCCCTCCGTCCCACACACACCAGGTTACTAAATGCATAGTAAACAACGTAATATCAAATTTTTATGTTAACTAAAAGAACAGAAAGATACATACCGCAGAGACAACCTCATACAAAGGAGAGATGACTTGATCAAGAAATGACACACCATTTTCAGAATTGCAACTCATAGCTGGCTGTGCAATCTCCTGCCTCAAAATCTCATCCATTTCCCTTGCCATCTGGATATGAAATTCAAGAGTAAAAGAATGAGTCAAGTGAGGTGAAAAAGGTAGGTAGAAATTACAAGAAAAGTGAAAAGGCATGTGTCATAAATTTCAAATAACATAATCTATAAAATGGTAAACCACAGGCTAGTTTGGATAACAAGAAGAAGCAAAAGAAGGGTTAAAAAAGAGAAAAAAGCAACTCAAGATACAAACTTAGAACCAAGTAATTGATATTTCACAGCAGAGATGCATGGAAAAACCATAAGACACTGAATTTAATTTATCTTAAAACCCCCACCCCCAAAACAACAGAAATAAGCAGCCCTATAAAAATTCAATGCCAGTGACTGCCTACACAAGTGACTGCACTAAATTTAAGTTCCTGCACAAGCACTAGAGGATTGGACCAACTTTTAAAGAGGAAAAAAGAGAAAATTCAGACAATTATTTACATGAAGTTCAGCAAATATACAAAACATTAAAATAATAATAAAATTAAAAAAAATCAATGCTAAAATTGCATAAAATTAGTTGCTCCGAAACCATGGAAGAAACACTAGAAATCAGGACCAATTTTCGTGTGTGTGTGTTGGGTTTTTTTTTTTTTTTTTTTTTTTTTTTTTGGCAAGGGGGAAAGGAAAACTCCCTCAAAAGAAAACAATCAGCAAGCTAGGCTAAAATATTAAAAACAAGAGCTTAATACTAAGTCCAACAAGAAATTTTGTGTTGGGGTTTTGGGGAGGAAGAAAAACTCCAAAAGAAAGCAATCAACAAGCAAGGTTAGAATATTAATACTAAGTCCAACAAGATATTTAATGAATCAATCACTCCTGGATTAACTTACATGATGAAATATGTAACACAAGCATTCTGGAAGAAATCTAATGTTGGCTGCTTCGCCCCATATCAGAAAGTACAAAGAAACAAATAGTAATTTCTTTTCCTTGTTAACAGCTTCCAAGCTGCAAAAAAACCATATTCATTCCGTAACTCTCAATCACCAAATATCATTAATAAGAATTAATTCATTTAACAGCCACAAGGAGTAACAAATATATTTTAAGAATCCATACCTGCTCCAAACTGGCTGGATGCACAAGTAGTTACACCATTTAATGTAATTGTCAAGGGACTTAAGAAATACCTCCTGCACAGCAGCCTCATCCAATATCTGAAGCAATAACAAGGAAAATATCATGATTTTATGGATTAAAATGTCTATAAAGATAATAATAAATAAACAATTCGACCAACCAACAAATAAAGAAAAATACCAAACTGTAATACATGCCATCTATTCAACATACATAGAAACTCCACAATTTACATTTATGTTACAAGATGGTAAAACTTCAGAATACTGCTTTAAGGCCTTAAGACAAAAGGGGGTCAACTTGCCTTAAGGACCTCAAGTTATAATAAAAAATCGTAGGAGAACCATTTACCAACACTTAGAACCAAACTGTCATAATACACATATGAATCCAATTGCAAGTTTCCTTATTCATATCACTCTTCATTGTCAAGTTTTCCCTCTTCCACTTCTTAACCTTCTTGCAATTTTGCAAACAAATTTTTAAGAATACAGTTTTATTTTTCCCATTGTGTATTCTTTTGGGGTTTCCTCTAGTGTGCTTACCATATACTTCAGTGCATGCACTTACATTTTTTCAGAACTATCGCTAATACTAAAAAATAAAAAAGTAAGTACATTCTCAATTTCCAAACAGTCATAGAAAGATCCAAGGAAGCTATATGTCTCCTCTAGGTAATAAATGAACATCTAATACAGAATCCCTAATCAATGCAATTATTTGACAAGAAAGATTTGAGATTTACCGGTTCAGATTCTTCAGGAATACCAAGCCGAGATTGCCCATTTGCAAGGAGATGAATTATATGTTCCCGCTGGTTAGAAACATTGTCCTTCTGATAACCATAAACTTTAAGCATTAGATGCAAGAACAACTTAAAAGAGTACAAAACCAAAATATATTAATATAACAAACAAAGACAAGGAGAATTTCCAAACCCAACATATGGACATAAGAGGAAGAAGACCATGAAAAGGAGGGAAGATTCCCTAACGGTATAACATGATACACCTAACAGCCAAAACTCTACAACAACAACAGCAATAACAATAATAATAAATATATAAATAATACACTTTCTTTTTTTGATAAGTATGAATAATACACTTTCCAAAAACCATTATTTGGCAGACTCTAACTGAAACATCAAACTCAAGCTTTGAACTCTAAATGTGCCCATTCACGAGGAAAAGACTAACATTCTGAGCAACCAGCATTCAGAACCAAAAGAATTCACACGCAAAAGGAAACTCAAAAATCCAGTAATAACCAAGAGCCTCCAATCCACAAGAACACTGCTGACTTGTACATATGAATCACCATTGGAGGCTGATAATTCGCCTCAAGGCATGGATTCCAAAAGTCACTTGAACCGCCTTTCCAGACAGAAAGGCTTCTACTCCCAAAAAAGTAACCCAGATTAAGAACTGATTTGACACTAAACTCATTTTGATATAACCTTGAAACTTTTCAGGATTCAACTCCATCCAATGTCACAAAACCCCCAGATGATTAAAAAAACAAATCACATCAAAAACAGCAGCAAGACCCCTAATCCATGTATGCATCACATAGAAAAGCCCCACCAACATAACCAGCCCAAAGGCTTGGTCCATGAGGCAAAGACACTAATGACTATACAAACATTTCAACCAAGTACAGACCTGAAATCCAAATATATAGTGCAGAAAATCAAGCATATCAGAATTCCTTGTTGCAGGAATAGGAAAATCCACAGGCAATTTTGCTAGACCCCTGTGATACTTTAAAGCTGACACTGCTGCTTGCACCTGGAATAAGTTCCTCATGTTAATAAATGGCAGAAGTCACCAAATATGAACTTGAGACTTACACAGAAGGCAAAAAACTAACCTCGGGCATATTCACAATGGCATTTGTTAAGGTACGGCCATCCAATGGGATAATGTTATAAGCAATTAAATC
Source organism: Quercus lobata (assembly GCF_001633185.2). NCBI lineage: Eukaryota > Viridiplantae > Streptophyta > Magnoliopsida > Fagales > Fagaceae > Quercus > Quercus lobata. Next base: position 9,877,498 of record NC_044904.1, on the reverse strand, counting down.
TTCTGTCATTTCTGCATCAGCTTCCATCACCCGTTTAAGCTGCAGAGGAAAGCAATCATATATAAAGGCACATAAAAATCAACCCAAAGGGTACCACCGTTGGCCAGGAACCACAAATCATGAAGTGGAGATCACTAATTCAAATCCCCGATTCCTCCTCCCCTTGGGGTCAAAAACTCATATCTCAAAAAAAAAAAAAAAAAAAAAAAAAAATCAGATAAAATCAGATAAGATAATTATGTTATATGCATATCAACATATTTATAGTGATTTTTACGAACATAAAGGATGTAACAAATACCAAAGAAAAATAAGAATCACAAAGTAGAAGTCAAAGCAATAACAAAAATTGTATCTAAAGGAGTCCCACCTGTTAGTATGTTATACAACAACAATACAACATGTTATCAAATGATATTACACAAGGAACCCCCTGCTAGATAAGATAATTATCAGATCATATTAAGATAATTATATTAATGACATATCAGCATACTTCTAGTGATTTTTACGAACATAGAGGATGCAACAAACACCACAGAAAAATAACAATCACAAAGTAGAAGTCAAAGCAAGAACAATAATTGTATCTAACAGGAGTCCCACCTGTTAGTTTGTTACACAACAACAATACAACATGCTACCAAATGATCTTACACAAGGGACCCCCCTGGTCAACCTCAATTTATTACGATTTGTTCTCATTAACACCTCAAAAAACAAGAGTCTAGTCTTATCCCCATCAACATAAAGAAAGGAAGAAACCCTCCAAGAAACCAACATTATTGTCCGTCAAATCTGCACTTCTTCTTTCTAGAGGAGTTCACAGGTCAGTTGGGCTCAAGTAAACCGCCACTTGACCAATCCGGTCAGGACCGTCAGGTGAAGGTTGCCTTCACCCACTGCCGACCGACAACTCCAGTGCAACCACCTGTTAACTATCAGACGGATGGTCAGGTGTTGGTCGAGTCTCAGATTGTAGAGAATATGATATTTTCTCTCGTTTTCTACCATTTTTTTCACAATCCAAACAGATTAAGGATAAAAAATTTACCAAAAGGTTCAAATTGAAATTTATCAAAAATAAAAAGAAGTTCAGACAACCAAGATAACAAAGACAAACATAAAATTGGAGAATTAAGCAACAATCCTAGAAGACTTAGATCATTTGGTTGCCTAGAAAATGAAAAAAATTGCAAGAAAGAAAGTCAACTAACACATTACAATTTACAAAACATAGGCCATATCTACACATGTGATTCAATGGGTAGAATCTATATCGATGTTTCTGGGGCCACCACAACGCAGATTTATGGCAATAGACAACTGAGAAGATGTCTAACCTCTTCAGGAATTTCCTTAGTCAACTGTCCCAGCACTTTCCCTAAAACTTTCAAAGTTGCAAATATTCTTTTCCTTTTAACTGTCTTCCGTTCCAACCTGAAATTGAGAATTAGTTAGTCACAAGAACAATATGGAAAACAGAGGAAGGAAAAACGTGATTTTCAGCATTATAGAACCAGCTGCAAAACAAGCATCTATGGATATAAACTAAAAGAATCAATATATATTAAAGATGGGCCTTGGAGTCAGAGAAATGGGTTATGAGTAGCAAACAAGGAAATGAAAAGGGGGGGGGGGGGGGATGGGACTTTTTGGCATATCATCCTGTATCAGCCAATTCACAATAGACATGTTAAAAACTGAGTACAACAAAGAACAAACAATCATATACTTAACTCTAAACGCCCAACATAATACTGCTTGTGCAGCTTCACAAGTAATCAAATTCATTGAAGTGCAAAAGAGGTGCAACTAGGGGTGAGCAAATGAATACCGGAGCCGACGACACCGTCCCGACACCAGCACTGACCGAATGAGCCGAGGCCAGCGTTCGAAGGGCGAAGCCCGTTCCAACGCTGGTGCGGTGCAGTAACCGGATCAAAGAAGGCGAAACCGATCCACACCAATACCAAACCGATACCAAACCCAATATTCGTTTCTCCCTATAGTTTGGATACAATGTCGTTCACAAGTTCTGATTTTAATTTTTTTTTAATGAAACGACGTCGTATGGGTGTTATTAAAAACAAAAGCAAAAGCAAAACAGTGTGTTTTATGCTAGGTTTTCAAATTCTCAAGGCCATATAAATTCATTCTTTTGTCCTGAATCTCTTGATATCCTTTAACTCTCTCTCTCGCTCTCGCCTCTTAGTCTCGCCTGACGCAGCGACGCTTGCCTAAGCTCTCACCTGAGCTCTCGCCGTCGCTCACCAGGCACGGCAAACCAACGATAAGCATGAATGATTCTTAATCTCATGTACTTCGTAGTTTTTTGGGGTTGTAAAATATAGTATAATGGGTTTTAGGCTTGTAAGAGAAGTGAAGTTTATGATTTTGATTTATTGGTGAGAGCTTGTGTTTGTGTTTGTGTCTGTATTTGTCTTTGTGTTTGCGAGTGATTGAGAGTGTTTTGTATTTGGTGAGGTTCTAAGTGTCGTGTGTACTGTGTATCATAGGCATAAATAAATGACTTTGTGTTTGTGTTTGACTTTAGTCCCACTTAGGCACTTACTTTAATATCTCTTTGTATTTCTGAGTGTCGTATGTATTTGTCTTTGTGTTTGCGAGTAATTTAATGTCCTTGGATCATTACTATTTGGGTGAACAGATTTGTTGAACAGTTTTTTTTTTTTTTATGTGAACAGATTTTATTTATGTGAATAGATTTGTTGAACAAATTTTTTTATGTGAACAGCCAACAAATTTTTTTTGGTTAATGTTTCAAATCAAACCGACCAAACTGATTACACCAAGCCGATCAAACCGCACCGCCATAGGTCGGAAAACTGACCCTAATCGGTATACATTGGTTTTAATTATTACAAAACCGATCCCTATCGGTTCGGTAACAAATTTGAAAAAATACCGAGCAAACCAAACCGCGCACACCCCTAGGTGCAACCCTAGTACATGGGAAGCATACAAAGGATCTGCCAAAAGAAAATTACAAAATAAATTATCTAAGATTCTTAAGATCCAAGAACCCAAATAAGTTAGACGTAGAGAAAGACTAATTCTACAGCTTCTACAAGAGCTAAGGGAAAAAACCAATGGTTCACATTCATCGAACCAGAAGATGGGTTTTCAGAATGACTTTTTGTTCATTTCCATTTTTTCTCCTTTTCTCTTTTTTCGAAGAGGGGTTTGTATATAACCATATATGTTGACAAGAAGAATAATTTGTTAAGAAGCTGTTAACAATGCAAGGGAGGAGTTTTCTAGTTAACTACAGTAGTTCCTCATGGTTGTTCTTCATAGTATTCAAACCGTTTCAAATACTTATTTATAACAAACAGAATTCAATACTACCATTTACAAGGAAGCAGTAGATGTAGATAATAGACATAAACATACATATATAAACGAACACGCACATATATGCCTATGTGTATTTTCATTTTTCACAAGGACTTTCTGTTCATTTTCATTTTTCTCCTCTTTTTTTTTTTTTTTTTTGAAGAGCAAGGTTATTCAGGTTTGTATATGTGTTAATTGGTTAAGAATCTTTTTTTATATATTAGTAAGAAAAATTATATTAAGAGAAAACAGCTACATTAAAGAAATGAAGTAAGCAAAGAAAATATGTACACGCAACAAAAAAGAAAACAGAAAATTATGTACAAGAAGAAAGGGAATCTAAAAACAGCAGAATGGATTCCCCAGAGGAAATCCCCATGCATGAGACCAATCAAACAAGGTTCCTACAAATAAAGCTAGGAGCTTATCCCTAGTAAGCACCAAATCTTCAAATATGCGATTATTTCACTCCCTCCAAATAATCCACATCACATGGCATTTACCAATGTTTTCAACAAAGATATCCAAAGTTCAAACCCCCCCCTCCCCCACTAAAAATCTATCAAAAATTTGTTTCAAATGCAGAGATTCAGGACAGATATATTTACATTCAAAGAGAAGTAGGAAAAAGAATAGTTCAAGAGCATAGCTTAATTTTATATGATCAATATGTTTATTTGCTAGTTCAGAAACATACTCGCCAAGGTTTCCACTGAAAGCACCAGACTCCCTCAACTTCATTTCTTCCTCTCGTAGCTCGTCTACACTATTCTTCTCTCTATACATTTTGTAGAACTCTTGCAAGAGCTCAATGTCTCGACTCCTATCTATGGTTCCAACCTCCTTCTTGGCCAGTTTTTGCTGAAAAATTGTCCAAAGAGACAAAATATTGCACAGTACATTAAAATTAATATACAAGTCCCACAATAACAGAATTGCAGTTAAAGTTCCAAATTTAAGAATAAAGAAAAAACCTAACATCTTCAAAATCTGCTAAGAACAATGGAATTTGCAATCTCTAATACCCTCTATACATTTGTACAATGAACAGATACAAGCATAATATGCATGTGTGCGTCCATAAATTAATGATTTACACATGGATCCTCCATCAAATTCCAAAAGAAAGATGAACAAATATAAAGTGTCCAAACTCAGTCAAAATTTTGAATATCTAACATCATTTTTTTCTTTAAGTAATATCTAAGAAAATTTATTCAATATGTTAATCACTGATATGCAAAAGGTGTGATATAGGACTAGTGCTATTGACACATGCACAAACATACAAGTCCACCCACAAAATTTACAGTTTCTTGCCCATAATGCAAAAAGTTAGTTGTCAAAATCAAAATTTACCATTGCAAACTAAATGCATACCTTGATGACTGACATCAGTCCAGTCTTGAATTGTAAGACACCTCTTCCTTCACTATTAGGATCCAGATTTTGAGCAAGTGAATAAGCATGCTCACATACTGCGGATAACCAACAGAAACTTAGCCACTTCATACATATCTAAAGATTTCCATGAACATTATAGAATATATTTAATACACAAAACAATGAGCCAGATAAAATAGGTAGTCCACAGAAAAAACAAATAAAATATTTGCTGTTTGATTGCACAAACAAAGGCAGAATAGCTGCTTCACAAGAGATTCCATCCAATCTAGGGCTCCAAGTTTGTACCCCATTTTTCCCATCAAAATGTCAGCATTAACAAAAACCAACCCCTTTTCCCTTCAGGCCCTCACCATCACTGCATCGCCACCAGCCCCAGCCACAACCAGATCTGGAATCAAGAGTTAAGATAGAGGTGGTCAAATGTCCACAATGGTTTTGGGCTTGCACATCCAAGGACCAGTGGAAACTTGGACCGATGCCGGTATTTAACTTATTTGGTTGGCATTGCAAACAGAGAGATCAGTTTTGCATAAGGAGAAAGTGATGGTAGCAGAGTTACATTATATGGGATTAGGAATCTGGGTGGTGATGTGCAGTTCAAGGATGAGGTCATGGTGCATGGTAAAAGCGATCAAGGTTGATAACCCTAGTGATAGGCAGCACTGTGGTAACAATGATGGTGAGGAACAGGATTTGATGGTTATTCTCTTTGTTCTAATAAGTGATATCACAAGAAGGTCCAAATAACCCTGTACATGAAGAAGTCTTTCACAATAAAATCTCTTATCCAAAAAAAAAATTGTGATAATGTCACGAACAAGCATGCTTGAAGGCCAAAACTATTCATAATTAGGGTCTGAAAGTGATGTTGGGCCTACTTTGAACCTTATAAAGTTTTCAGTCTAGTTAACACAGGTCCTACTTCAATGTTTCTTCACTTTAATTATGTTGTTGGTTTATATAATTTCAATTTTCTTTAATTTGAGGAGTAATTTTACCTACACTTCACACACAATGTGAGATGTGAGAAGTGCTCAGAAAAACAAGCTTGGAGGCCAAAGTTACTTAAGATTATGGTCTAAATCTAGAGCCCACTTTTTTTTTAATAAGTCTAAATCTGGAGCCCAATTGGAATCTAAAGAAATGTTAGTCTAGTCGGTATAAGTCCTATTTTATCTTTCCATACTTTAAGTGCATTGCTCGTTTATAAAAGTTTTGGAACAACTGTGCTCTTTCTTGAGAATTGTGTGAGTCAACCAAAACTCAACATGTTATGCCAAGGAAAGCCTGTGCAATGCTCAGCAGATCTAGGTGTGAGCCTAGCATCAATCCTTCTACTAATTCTTGCCTTCTTATTTTCTGCAAGTAATCCACTTTTTTATCAATTATGAACAACTTTATTTTTTTTATATAAAAAAAGGGCTAAAAATACAGGCTATCCTCCGGGTACACAGGCAGTGTACTGAGTGAGGCTAGATAATCAACAAGAAGAACATAAATCTAAGAGCTCAATAAGAGAAGAGAAGACAAGTAATCCACATTTTAAACCAGCAAGCAGACTTGGTTTTCACCTTTCAAATCCTAACTCAATCTACCATTAGCTAATAACCAAAACCTCAATCCTCAATATTTTTCCACACAATTAACAACCCTAAAATTATAAATTCTTCAAGCAACTTAAATCCCATCAAGATTCAAATAGCCTGGTTGTAGGAACACTGAATCTAAATTATTTTTTTTCCCAATATTTAACACCGGACTCATCTTAAGAAGCTCTTTCCAGCTACCCCATGTTGGTTTGGTACCATTTTCAGCAATAGAATGTCTGCCCAGTGTCAATGCTTAAAGGTTGGAAGCAACTCTAATTGTCTGAGGGAGGTAGACTCACTTTGATTTAAAATAAGAATCCAATTTACCAACACATTTCTTGTCTTTTGTTTCCTATTCCTGCAAATGTACCTAATTGTATGGAAAACCTAAAACGATTTTTTTTTTTTTTTTTTTTGGAGAGGTGGGGAGAGGGGGTGGTGTTAGAGGAGAACTCTAAATTTCTTAATTTGGACAAAATTTGCGAACCCTACTAAAGTGGGCTGGCTGTTAAGAGCTTGAGACCGTTTGGTAAGGCCTTATTAAGGAAGTGGCTATGGCAGTTTGGTAGGGAGAGAGAGGCTTTATGGAGGCAAGGTCAGTTGCCCGTAAGTTTTACTCGCTAAAGGCGAGTCCAACAAGCTCTTCTTTAGAAGGGTCACCTACGTTATCTCTTTTTTGTTAGGTAAGGTTACCTATGATATCAAAAAATATAATAATATAATAAGAAAGCCTACCTATCTGATCTTCTCCTCCCCAACAAAGGAGGCTAAAAAAAATTGCACTATCTCCAACCAGTGTTGTTAAACATGCTGAGCACACTTAAGTGCAAAGGCCTACTGGAGCCTAGGCACAAAGCGCAGGCACACGCCTGATCGATGTGAAGCGCACATTTAAAAAAATAAATTTAATAAATTTTAAAAAAAATGATTAATGGTCAATACAACAATCAAGTGATCAATTAATATATTTTTTTTATAGGTAATAGATATTTTCATTAAAAAAAGTACGTCATGTTCACGATGATGAACAAAATGTACTAGAAACAAATCAAACAGAAATAGAATGCACGACTTCAAAAATGGAAATACATTGTGTAAAACCCCAAATACGAGATCACCCAAACAATGTCCCAACTAGAAAAGACTTCAAAAAATCAACAGATTTCTTAACATCCTCAAAAGTGCGGGTATTTCATTCCCTCCAAATTAGCCACATCAAACAGGCTAGAACCGAAGAAGAGTGTAACCCCAAATAATTCTACCATACAAAAAGAAGAGAAACAACCGTCCTTGGCATCACCCACTACAAACCAAACATCAAAAACACTTCACTCCATAAGGCATGTGCGAACTTGCAATGAAGTAAAAGATGATCCACTGTTTCTCCATCGCAACGGCACAAGCAACACCAATTAACCAAAGACAAGTTCCTTTTTACAAAGTTGTCAATAGTAAGAATACTATCTCGAGTTGCAGTCCATAGAAAGAAAGACACTCTTTTAGGTACCTTATTACTCCAAATAAATTTCCACAGGAAAGGAAAGGTAGAAGCAGATAAGAAATTATAGAAAGAGAGCACATCAAAAACACCATTCGGGTTAACTTCCAAAACAACTATCAGTCCCCTAACCCTAGGCATTTTGGAATAAATTAGCTCGTAAGAAGCAAACACTCTCTCCTCCTCCCAATCATCAAGAGCCCTGTGGAATTGAATATTCCAACTCCTACTACCACCATCTGGTGAAATACTAATCAACTCAGAAATCCAAGCTTCATTACCTGCACGAGAGAAAAGATCAGGGTAAACATCCTTTAAGGGAATGTGCCCACACCAAAGATCATACCATAATCGAATACGAAGACCCTCTTCCGCCACATACAACACATGATCAAAGAAACTCTCAGCACCTTTCCTAATATTCTTCCACATTCCACATCCCTGAGCACCTCTATTAACTCTAGTGCACCAACCTCCACTAGACTCCCCATACTTGGTAGCTATAACCTGAAGCCATAAATGATTGGTTTCACTTCCTAAACGCCATAACCATTTTCTAAGCAGGGCCTGATTAAATAAACCAAACCTCCTTATCCCCAAACCTCTTGTTTCAACTGGCCAACACACCTTATTCCAAGCAACAAGTGGATATTTGAAAGCTTCCTTCGAACTCCCACACAAGAAATTTCTCTGGATCCTTTCTAATCTATCCGCCACAGCTGGAGGGATAGTAAACAAGGATAAGAAATAGGTGGGAAAGCTTGAAAGGGTACTTTTCAATAAAGTTAATCTACCCCCTTTCAACAAATATAAACGTTTCCAACCAGAAAGCTTCTTCTCCATTTTTTCTATAATAGGATTCCAAATTGATGGATCCTTAAAATGAGCTCCAAGAGGCATACCCAAGTAAATCATAGGCAGCCTACCAAAACTGCAACCTAATACACCAGCCAGAGTATCCAAACTCCCTACCACCCCCATTGGAACAATCTCACTCTTACCAATATTAACTTTCAAGCCTGTGATAGCCTCAAAGAAAATCATCACCATCTGAATATATAAAAGTTGTTCCCTAGTTGCATCACACAAAAGGATAGTGTCATCAGCAAAAAGAAGATGAGAAATATGCAAACCTCCTTGTGAATAGGAATTCACTTGAAAACCCCTAAGAAAGCCTCCCTCTTCTATTCTTTTCAACAGCCTACTCAAAATTTCCACCACCAACAGGCCAACAGGAAAAGAAGAGGAGACAAAGAGTCCTCTTGGCAAAGGCCCCGAGTACCACCAAAAAAACCCACTAGAGAGCTATTAACAAGAACTGAAAATTGGATTGTAGAAACACAACACTTCATCCGCCTCCCCACTTCTCTCCAAAACCCATCCTCTCCATGAGATAAAACAAAACATCTCAATTCACATGATCATAAGCCTTCTCAATATCCAACTTTACAATCACACCTGGAATTCCATTCTTCATTCTACTATCCAAACATTCATTAGCAATGAGAATGGAATCAAGAATCTGTCTCCCTCCAACAAAGGAATTCTAAAAATTAGAAATAAGTTTATCCAAAACACAACGAAGCCTATGTGCCAACACTTTTTTTTTTTTTTTTTGATAAGTAACGTAAGAAATTTTATTTAAAAATAAAAATAAATAAAAAAACCAAGCAAGTACACTAGAAGTGTACTACAATGGCACAAATCAAGAACCCAGATGACAACGATCAATAAGATCGGGGAGAGAAACAAGAATAGGAAGGCAAAACTAAACTCCACTCAAGGAGAGTACAGAAAAAGGAAAACTTAATGTCAAGAATAGACCGTTCACAATCCTCAAAACATCTAGCATTCCACTCCCACCATAAGCACCAAAACAAACAATGTGGCACAAAGCTCAATAAACATATATTTCGATGTCTACCAAACTTCCCTTGCCAAGAAGCTAACAACTCACTAACTTTATACGACATAACCCAATGTATACCAACAAACAAAAAACCATGGACCACAACTCATATGCTATAGGACAATGGAGAAGAAGATGATCCACCGATTCCCCACACCTTTTACACATAAAGCACCACTCTAACGCTGCAATATGCCTCTTCCAAAGATTATCCATAGTTAAGATCTTACCTAAGGCAGCAATCCAAGAAAAGAATGCTACTCTAGGAGGAACTTTGATTGCCACACCATTTTCCAAGGAAAATCAATAATAGAAGAAGGAGATAAAGAGTGATAGAAGACTCGAACCTCAAAACCTCTCCTCATTGCTGGCTTCTAGCAAAGTTTGTATCACCAACACCCCGCACATTCGTGGAATAAAGCACCATCCAAAAAAGATCAAACAATTCTAACTCCCAATCTTGTGGTGGACGACGGAATCGAATGTCCCAATGAAGCCTCCCATTAGAGAAACATATAACCTCCAACACAAAAAACTCCCTTGATAGTAGCTTATACAAACTACCCACAAGGCTAATAGAACGAAAGTTCATAATGTTAATAGCATTGGTCTTCTTAGGAATTAGACATAAGAAAGTGGCATTAAGAGATTTTTCAAAGATGCAAATTCTCTGAAAATCCACTATAAAAGCCATAACATCTTCTTTTACCACACTCCAACACTTTTGGAAACATTTTATATAATTTATATAACATTTATATAATTCTCTTGTGCTTTACAAAATATATGCAAACATGATATTTGATGGCCATGATTACAAAAAATCATAGAATCAAAATAAAAGTATAGAACTAGAAAGGCAAAGGCTAAAAAGTACTAGCAGGTTAAGTAATGTTATCTTTGCCTAACAAAATTTCTTTGCCTAAAAAAATCAATGCAAATATGCAATGCAATCCTAACCTACATAATCATCATCCTCATTAAGCAAGGGACCATCATAATTGTCTGACTTGAGTGTTTGTTTGTGTGGTCGTGGTCCAAAAGGTCTAAAATATCTAAAGAGGTAGGCTTAGGTTTATGGTAGCACACTACACTATTAGTTTTTATATATTAAATCAATGGCATATCTCAAACATATTTAGATCTAATGGCTAAAAATCAAATCAGGATTTTTTTTTTTTATATAATTACAAAAGGCTCAAAAAAGCGCACTTTGCGCTTAATAAAAAAGCTCTAAAAAAGCACGCCTAAGGCACACTTTTGTGAGGGTGCCTCGCTTTAGAGGGAAAAAGCCCCAAGGCCTATGCGCTCTACGCTTAAGCGCACTTTTAACAACACTGTCTCCAACTCCTAATCCTGAAATGGCCTAATGAATGTGGCATCCCATAACATAGTGCCATTAACCCCCTGCCACAGCCACTTGATTCCATGCAATATGAAATAGATCAGTAATACCTTTGCCCTGGGTGATGCCAAGGAAGGTTATAGATTTACTTGCTTGTTAGCAAGACCGATTTGGGAGACACCACAATAGTGAGATTTGGAAAGGTTATAGATTTACTTGCTTTCTTATATATATATATATATATATATATATATAAATATATATATATATAAAAGAATAATTTTGTTGGAGAGACGACACTTCATGTAAATACGACACAAAGAAGCTCAAAGAGTTACAATGGAAAGAATCATCTACAAAGATAATGGCTCTATGAATGACTCAATGGAATTGCTATCCATAAAGCCCAATGCATAAGACCACTCATATAAGGAACTAAAAGAATTATCTACAAAGATAATGACTCTATGAATGACTCAATAGCATTGCTATCCATAAAGCCCAATGCATAAGACCACTCGTATAAGGAACTAGTGAAGATGGCTAGCAATTGACTTCTAAATCCCCAACGCTCCACTAGACATAAAAGTACACATTGTATCTCATCCAACCAAATGATGTTTGAACTCCTCACCCAAACCACCCCACAAGAAATTCCTTTGCAACCTCTAATTCCTATTGGTCACACAAGTGGTAATGGTGAGTAACAAGAAGTAATAAGTAGGTAGGCTCGAAAGTGTACTCTTCAATAACTTCAGCCTCCCCTTTTTGAAAAGTAAAGCCTCTTCCAATCAACTAATCGACGTTCAAATTTCGCCAAAGAGGATTCCAAATTGTCTTTTATACTTGATGCATTTTTTCTTAATAGAACTTATTACTTACCAAAATAAATTAGGATGAAAACAAAGCACATGGAATGTATGTTTAGTAAAAGTAGGAATAGAGATAAAGGGACAATAAGACTCGATGGTTAAGATACAAGCTAGAACTTCTTTTTTGTAAGTAGTAAAGTTTTATTCAAGTAAAAGATTACTTCATGTTCACGATGATGAAAACAAAGTATCTTAAAAATAAAAAATAAAAAATGAACAAAGTGAGTCTAGGAACTCAAAAATGGAATTACAATGAGTAAAACCCCATGTACAGGACTAATCAAACAAGGACGAATCATAAAGGATTTCAATTAATCAAGAGGTCTCTCAATGTCCTCAAAAGTATGGTCATTCCATTCCTACCATACTATCCACATAAAGCATAACAGACTAAGATTCCAAACATTTGAATACTGCTTCCCAAACCAATTCCTACAACCAAATAATAACTCTGCTACTGTCAATGGATCATCCATTGAAACCTAAGCTTCTTAAAATTTTCACTCCACAAAACATAAACAACATCACAATGGAGAAACAAATGCTTTCCAAACCAATTTTTACATTCTTACCCAAAGTTGTTGTCCACAAAAAAAAGACACCCTCTTTAGGGCCTTGACACACCATATTCTACTTTCTTTATTTTTTTTATAAATGACACCATATACTCTTCCAGAGGAATGAATTAAAAATGGTACCACAAATAGCCTTGTAATAAGAGTGAACATCAAACTTCTTTTTTTGATAGGTAATAAGAGTGAACATCAAACTTAACACTCCAATCAAACTCCATCTCACCCTACCACCCCCCTAGACAACAGTGAGTTAATAAGGTCTAGAAAGGAATTCACTGACTCCGACTCCCAATGATGAAAGTATAGAGGGACAGTGAGGTCATGTGTCACATGGTGTGACAGTGCAGCTCACATATCAACTTGTTACAATAATTTATCAAAGTAGAACTCCTCTCCTTATTATAGTTACATGTCTTTTCTACTAGAGCACACAAATAAAGTAGCAAAATTTGCATCTTCAATATTGCGCATGCATAAAATATGGTCCATCGTTCCTCATTGCTTAATGTGGTGTCTTTGGAGGGAGAGAAATAGTAGATGTTTTGAAGATATTTAGAGATCTATTCCGGACCTCAAGCTATTCTTTTTTAGAACTTTATTGGATTGGTTGTTTGCTTTGCAAAAAAAACCATTCCCTTCTTTTATTGATTTCCTAGATTCTTGCAATTTTTGTATTTGATTTGTTGACCCCTTGTACACTCCCTGCGTACTAGGGTGTTCCTTTTTTATATCAATAAAACTTATTACTTATCAAAAAAAAAAAATTCAGGCCATAAAAAGTTTCGGAATATATTAAAGCCACTAAACATTTGTAATCTAGAAATGCACCTGGCAACAGGAGACCCAAGTGTATGCAAAAATATATTAAATAAAAGGATGAGAAAACCAAAGAAAAAAATAAACGATGATCTTTCAAGAAATAAAAATATAAAAATTTCATACAGATTCTAGAAACATTGGGATCTTCATCTTGAATTTCATCTGCAGCTCTCAGAATCTCATCAATATCTCTATTGTTTGCTAATGAAGATGGAACATATCCAGCAATTCCAGTAACAGGATGCCCAAATGCATCTGTCCCTGTCCTTTCCCTCCTTAAGGCAGCACGGACTAACCGCTCCCACAGTTCCTCAGCTCGAGACATTTTCTATAAAACATACATCACCCAAAAAAATTAATAAATAATCAAAACAACCATACCACAAGTTTTCTCAACAAATCATTAGTGCTGAAATATACAAACACCAATAATCACCGAGAGAGATTCCATTCAAGCAAAACTACCATCAAAAATTTTCTTGCCAAAGAGCTCTAGGTCAAATGACACGAGCAAAAAGATAACGGATGCCCTAAGGGCACTGGTTTGGGAAATATTTTTAGAAACTTTTTATGGGAAAAGGAAAAGGCAATTGATTTTTTTTTGACATTTTTTTATAATTCTCATGAAAGTGGTATCAAAATTTTCCTAAAATGGTCCATTAACAAATGCCCTAGGGGCACCCCGTTAATATATAAAACATACATCACCCGAAAAATTAAGAAATAATCAAAACAACCATGCCACAAGTTTTCTCAACAAATCGTTAGTGCTGAAATATACATACACCAATAATCACCGAGAGAGATTCCATTCAAGCAAAACTACAATCAAAATTTTTCTTGCCAAAGAGCTCTAGGTCAAATGACACAAGGTGGAGGGTGAGGTTGTTGGGTTCAAGACCCACCAGTAAGTTACGTGTGCATCTTTTCCCTATTTATATGGAAAAAGTTAACGGATGTCCTAAGAGTATTGGTTTGAGAAATATTTTTAGAAACTTTTTATGAGAAAAGGAGAATGCAACTGAATTTTTTTTCAGCATTTAATATTTCCCATGAAAGTGGTATCAAAACTTTCCTAAAATGACCCATTAACAAATGCCCTAAGGGCACCCGTTAAATAGCAACTCTTTTCTTCTCAACACAACAATATATATATATATATATATATATACCCACACATACATAAATACATAAACTTTCAAGCTAGACTTAAACAGTAACTATTTTCTTCTCAACGCAGCAAGTTGTTTTGAATCAACTATAATATATAACTTCTAAGCTCAACTTAAATAGTTAGCTCTTTATTTTTGTCAACAAAACAAGTCATATTGAATCAGTTAGCACAGTTTTAAACATTAAAGAAGCTCCCTATACAAATTCCTTAAAACAATTCTCATAAAATTTGAAACAAACCAAAAAAATGAAAACGAAAAATTGTAGAATCTGAATCCTAAACCACGTAAATTATTCAAAAAAACAACAAACAGAGCCTCCGATACCGCAATAAATTCAAACAAAAACACTACATTCCACATTTAGACATTCAAAACCCTAAGGATCTCAAAAAACCTGCATATATTTTTTTCTCGGGAACCAAACGGGAGATCAAGTAAAATGGAAGTGCGTACCTGATTTGGGAGAAGAAGAGCCTAGAGAAAAGAGAGACCGAGTTGAATCGGAATCGGAATCCGAATCGGTCTCCGACTCGGATCAGAGCTGAAAAGGTGTTTTTAGCTGTGAAAACTGAAAAGAAAGCTGGGAGAGAGGGAAAGGAGATATGAAATGAAAATGAAAGAAAAGAAAAGGAAAGAAAGAAAGAAAGAGCGCACGAATCTAGTGCTCTTCAAAGATACCGGAATTACCGGTTACAGCCGGTAGAACACGGCAATTTTTTTTTTTTCCTTTTTTTTTTTTTTTTTTTTGGTTTAGTTTGGGTTTTTGGTCTCCTTGACGCGGAGAAGAAACCCCTTTGTACACGAAAACCGGCGCGACTTTTTTTTTTATTTTGAAAGGAACCGGCGCGACTATTTGTTTAACTTAGGACTGGCTTTTGATAAATTTAATTATAAAATAATTTTTATAGATCTAAAAGTTACATAAAAATATTCCCCCAAAAAAAAATACATAAAATATAAATATAACCCTTTTTCTTCTTAAAAAAAAAACCTACTATGGTTTTTTATCAACCAAAAAACAAAAAAATTGGTATCCTGAGCTAAATTTAATACATTTTTTTTCTATCTTTGCTTGCTTTCCTTTTCCTACTAGGATAGAGATTCAAAAAAGAAAGAACTCATTTACTAATAACTAGTCGCATCTCCATGCTTATCTTATCTCTCTTGAGCTCTCTCCCTTTATCAAGAACTAAAAACAGATAGAAAATAATCATAAGCATAGGCGGAGGGAGGGGGTTCGAGGGCCATGGCCCTTCTTGGATTTTCCAAAAATGCCCCCTCTCCCTATATTTAATGTTAAAAGTTTAAAATATAAACAAAATTTAGTTGCAAAATTTGTTGTAGCCTTCAACTACAACTTTACTTAATATATATTTATTGGAGATGATTTTTGACAAACCCACCATTAAATTACATTTTCTTCTTATATCTTGTATACTTGCAAAATTTCTAAAAATTAAAAATCAATAATTATGTCATCAATAAATTGTTTAAATTACAAGTTTTGTAATTTAAAATTATGCATAAAATATAAGCTTATAGATCATATAACAAATAATATCCAATTGACACAAAATTTGACATATGTATTAAAAGCGTAAAGAACATACAATTTAACGATTAGATTTTTAAAATATGTAGTAATGTTTATTTGATTGAGTACAGTTGTGGTCTTAGGTTACAACCAATTTTATAGCTAAGCATTATCCTAAAAATATTAAGTAAATTTTAGGTGATGGCCCCCTTTCATTTAGAAAAAAAAAAGTATAAATGCTCTTTAATTTATTATTTTCTCCTTTATTTTCCTTTTAATATTGATTTTTTTGTCATATATAAGTCGTTAATTGTAGGAGCATATTATGTATAAGTTAATAAAAATATATAACTAAAGCTCCGTTTGGGTATTAAGTGTCTGCGTCTTTGTTTAGAATAGCTGCGTTTTTTGGCTTTTTTTTTTTTTTTTTTTTAAGTCCAGTGCCTATTGCGCAATTCATGGGACATGAACAGTGCAATCAGGGCAATGAACAATAAATTTATTAATGAACAGTAAACAAAATATATTTTTTATTATTTTCAGTTTTCAACAAAATAAACGGTATCCAAACGCACACTAAATCTCTTTAACAGAAGATTTTTGTTGTTTTCCAAAAATAAAGTCATACGCATTTATATAGAGTTAAAGCTAATAGAATACAATAATACATTTGGCTTGGCCCCCATTGAGAAAATTTTCTGGCTCTGTCACTAACCATATGAAAATTGTTGAAGCAAGAGGAAGAGCGAGGGTTGCCCCTATCTTGCTAGAAGCATAATTTCTATAAAAAAAAAAGCGGTTGATTACTCATATTGGTTCTTATGTCCCTATGCCCAAAAGGATGGGCGAGTCCAGTGCAAGTGTTCATTGATTAGGAGCACCTATATGCTCCGGGAGTGAGACAAAGTGTAGCGCAATTTGGTTAGTGCATCTATTTTCTTATTGTCAAACAAATAATCTAGAATTCAAACTCTACTTATGCCAAAAATCAATTGATATTTTAGCCTGATGAAATAGCAATCACCATAAAGTTGAAACTCTATCAGTTCTAACAAAAATAACTCTTTTCTAATATATATATATTAGTTCCTTTTATTGCAAAAATAAATAAAAATCATATCATTTTTCTTCGTTTCATTAATGTATTTCTTGTTTAAAATTAGTTACTTTTCTCCTTTAACTAATGTATCTTTTATTAAGTAAAATTAGATTTTCTTTTAAGCGATGTAAAATGAGATTTTAAACTTTATTATATCATGTAAAATTTATAATTACTAAAAAATCAAAAACTTAACCACGTAATCCCTTATTTTGGTTAACATTTACGAGGTAAGTAGTTGGCCTCATATTGTCTCCACCCACCAATGAAGTGACTCAAATAATTTGCTCATCTTAGCAAAGGATAGGCTTTCAACACATTGAACCATATTTTTGTTGAACCTTTTAGTTTAGTCAAGAAAGCTCTAATCTACACATGATCTTGTTTGAAATAGCACGTAGATGGATTAGTGTCTTATATATTTCCAAGTGGTCAAAAGGGTTACTTATGTCAGGAATGAAATTTATATATGTTTTTGTACCAAGTCTCCACAACTGCAAGAGTCTTCCCTTTTCATGGCTTGTCTAACTTGGCATCAACTTTTTTATTCTTAAATTGCACGTCAAGTATGCAAACATCTCTAGCTCATTGGCCTACTTATGCAATTAATTTTCCGATAGACATACCATTTTATGTGATCAATTCTTTGTTTGGCTCTTGGCTTTATCATGAAGGTTTTTTAATGGCTCATCATTCTTTTACGATGTATCATGCTCTCCTTTGTTGATGTTATGCGAAAATGGACCGTCATGAGGGAGAAATCTTTGAATTGAGCATCACTTTTGTTGTACTAGTTGATGTACATTTTGTGTCATGTCTCTCACTTGTTGTTCCAATGTAACTACTCTCGATGGATCATTTTGGTTGCTTTCCGTGATAATGTTTTGACGAGCGTCCATTAATTGAGTTTGACCCATACAACAATTTTTTCATGAGAAAATTATCCTTGCTCCTACAAAAGATGTTAAGCGATGAATAATATGGTTGCATGATTAACATGGATAATGGATACTGTAAGGACACGATTTTTAACGGCCCAGGAATGACCTTGGGCTCGTATGTAAAGGGCCCAAACAATAAGATTTGCAGATAATGGGTTTGGAAATGCATGCCCTTGGGCACTGGGCAAGGGTCTGGTCCTGGTTTAATGAGAAATCATACAAAGGTATGCTTGGACTGCATAGCTGAGCCTTACCTTGGTGTGGTTTAAGAGGTTTGGCTCCTCGGACTTAATCCGATGAGCATTACCTTCTCACCAGCCTTCCTCTTTTCTCTCCTCCTTTCTTTGGACCTCCTTCTTTTTAGCTCTCTTTTCCCTTTTATACTAGTATTCATTTCCCCTTCTTCATCTACGTGTCAGTTTCTCCTTCTTTGAGATGGTTACTCGTCTTATCAATCCTCACGTCAGAGTGGTTGGGAAAAACTGGATAGCATGGTATGAGTATGGGTTTGTCAGGCGATGGGCTCCACATTAAGGTGCTGGCAGCCTTCTCCCTTGTGCTGCTCTTGTACTGAATCTGTCCTTTTCTTCAAGCGTTTTTGTGAGAGGTTGGACGTAAAGTCGTCCTTGGCCACATCCTTGGGCCTTCAAGGAGCATTCATGCGCGTCCTTGGCAGTAGGGCTCCTTGGCTTGGGCTTTGGGCCTTTAATACAAAGTGGGCTGGGACCTCAGATTTCGGGCCCCACAATAGCCCCTCAAAATCCTGCTGCCCGACTTCTTAGTTGGGGAAGAGGGTTTTGGTGACGTTAGGCCCACATTATGGCTCGCTCAAATCCTGTATTCTATTATTATTTGTATTATTAATTTTTTTTTTTTTTACATGGGAGGCGTGTCAAAATAAAGAACACTCCTTTATCTTTCACTCACGCGGAGTCCTTTGACATTTCGGTACTCGAGGCGCGCCTTCACGAGGATCTTCAGATCCTACGGCTGCGGATGAGGTTGGAAATTGAGCCAAGTCTGCCTTGTCCGTAGCATTCTTTGGAAATTTGCATGAATTAAATGCCACCGGTTTGCTCTGTGTATAAATATGATAGGGGTCACTCCCCTTACATATGAATTCTCCTGTTCCCTTTGGAATCATACTCCTCCTGCCATATCCACGATCTCCATTTCTAGTGCCATTCTGCCTCAAAGCAAGATGTTTAAGGCGTGGATGGGGATGAAAAATCTTCGCACACTTCAGAGGCATCGAATCTTCATGATACTCAAGGTGATGTGGTACGGACAAGGATGGCACAGATTCAAGCCCGTCCCCTGTTTTAACAGGGGGAAGATGGTATTTCTCCCTCTTTCAGTCAAAATCCGAAGCAGGTTATGGTCATGCTAGATTTTTGGTATGGCAGAAGAAAGAATTTCCGCCATCAGTGCCATCTGCCTTGTCGCAGGCAAATTTTCGTGGGGGCTCCTCAACTTCCGGTTCCCAGCACCTTTTCTTCAACGGTGCGAGCCTCAAGTTGGGTTCCCTGCACCTTTTCTTCAGCAGCGCTAGCCCGAAGCCAGGCGCTCTCTGCACCTTTTCTTCAACGGTGCAGGCCCCACGTTGGGTTCTTTGGCTGCCTGAGTTATGGACATGTAAAAGTATTGAGGAATGGTTCCCTTAATCAACATCTTGGAACAGCAGCCAACCTCTCCTCTGTATTTCTTCTTCGGCTTTATCTTCATTCTCTTGTATCTTTTCTTTTCACTTACGTAGTTAGCTTTAGTATAAGCTTGTTCCAGTTTTTCATTATACACTGTACTATTTCTTTGTCTTAATAAAAGATGAGTTTATTTCTTTCTAAATACTTTTCTTTTCTACAACAACTACTTTGTGCATGAATATTAAATATACGCTTGCCTTTAATGATACTTAGAGCAGAAAAATGCCTTAAAACAAATTCCTACTAGTTTAAACCTATTGACATTATCAAGTATAGCAATGGTAATTCTCAATAAATTAAACTCATGAAACTAACCGAGATAACGGCCGAGCGCTATGCGATACATGCAAAACAAATGTCTGAGAATGATGAACTCTAAATAATTCATCCGAGAGGATAGCCGAGTAGTGAGGGACTTCGATTGTGTTTTTGGTAACATATTGCCCTATATTGCATCAATCCCTTTGGTACTGAGGATCTGAGAGTAGACTGGGGGATCCGTGCAGTTTAGGGATTAACCCAACTGTTAATGGGAAGTTCTCCTCGGATGGATTCTAAGGTTCATGTAACGTAATTTTTCTTTTAAGTACTTGATTTCCCCATAGGCTTGAGTCCGAGGACCATGCAAGGCCTTGGTTCTGTCCAAAACTTGTAATTTTTCTTTTGAGTACTTGGTTTCCCCATAGGCTTGAGTCCGAGGACCATGCAAGGCCTTGGTTCTGTCCAAAACTTGTAATTTTTCTTTCGTACTTGGTTTCCCCATAGGCTTGAGTCCGAGAACCATGCAAGGCCTTGGTTCTGTCCAAAACTTGTAATTTTTGTTTTGAGTACTTGTTTCCCCCATAGGCTTGAGTCCGAGGACCATGCAAGGCCTTGGTTCTGTCCAAAACTTGTAATTTTTCTTTTGAGTACTTGGTTTCCCCATAGGCTTGAGTCCGAGGACCATGCAAGGCCTTGGTTCTGTCCAAAACTTGTAATTTTTCTTTTGAGTACTTGGTTTCCCCATAGGCTTGAGTCCGAGGACCATGCAAGGCCTTGGTTCTGTCCAAAACTTGTAATTTTTCTTTCGTACTTGGTTTTCCCATAGGCTTGAGTCCGAGGACCATGCAAGGCCTTGGTTCTGTCCAAAACTTGTAATTTTTCTTTTGTACTTATTTATTTTTTGAACGTAAGCCCCTAGACCAGGGCGGGGAGAGCCAGCTTGAGGCCAGAAGCCCCTAGAGCTGTCTGCGCCATTGGCACTGCAAGGCGTAGCCCCTAGCAGAAGTTTATATCGGAGCAACAACTGCGTGTAGCCGGAGATGGAGGAAACCCCGCGAACCTCTGCTTGCTAGAGAGTTGACTCCACCGCCACCTGCGCCAACGCGCAAGCCTTCCCACAAACGGCGCCAATTGTAAGGACACGATTTTTAATGGCCTAGGAATGACCTTGGGCTCGTATGTAAAGGGCCCAAACAATAAGATTTGCAGAGAATGGGTTTGGAAAGGCATGCCCTTGGGCACTGGGCAGGGGTCTGGTCCTGGTTTAATGACAAGTCATACAAAGGTATGCTTGGACTGCATAGCTGAGCCTTACCTTGGTGTGGTTTAAGAGGTTTGGCTCCTCAGACTTAATCCGAGGAGCATTACTTTCTCACCAGCCTTCCTCTTTTCTCTCCTCCTTTCTTTGGACCTCCTTCTTTTTAGCTCTCTTTTCCCTTTTATACTAGTATTCATTTCCCTTTCTTCATCTACGTGTCAATTTCTCCTTCTTTGGGGTGGTTACTCGTCTTATCAATCCTTACGTCAGAGTAGTTGGGAAAAACTGGATAGCATGGTATGAGTATGGGTTTGTCAGGCGATGGGCTCCACATTAAGGTGCTGGCAGCCTTCTCCCTTGTGCTGCTCTTGTACTGAATCTGTCATTTTCTTCAGGCGTTTTTGTGAGAGGTTGGACGTAAAGTCGTCCTCGGCCACATCCTTGGGCCTTCAAGGAGCTTTCATTGCGCGTCCTTGGCAGTAGGGCTCCTCGGCTTGGACTTTGGGCCTTTAATATAAAGTGGGCTGGGACCTCAGATTTCGGGCCCCACAGATACCTATAACAAGAGTCAACCAAAGGGCACTAGTGTTGTACCAACCACCCATGATTTGATGCTTCAATTAAAGTTCGTGCTTTTATTTGTAAAGGGGAAAAAAATAATTTGAGAATATTTGCACGTGCATGCCTTTTCAAAAATTTTATGAAACTATTTTAAGCAATTACTAACAAAGATTTAAGAGCACTCAAGGCAGTGGTGCTACATAGATATAATGCTATTTTTTAACTCCAAATATCAAAAAACCTTCACGCAACAGAGGAGCTAAATCTAAAAAATTTAGCTCCTCAGCTATAGTGCACATCTATCTTTAGATGTGCACTGTAGCTCAAAGCTAAAAAAAAAATTATTACACTTCTCTCTCCTCTCTCATTAAAATATTCCATTCCTTTCTCTCTCTCTCTCTCTCTCTCTGGCTTCTCTTCTTTCTTCTTTCTTCCTCAATTTTTTTTTCTCTCTAACTCACCGGTCTCTCATCTCCCTCATCCCTCAGCTCGCTGGTCTCTCTAGCTTGCTGGCCTCCCTCATCCCTCAGCTCGCTGGTCAAAATTTTTTTTTTTCTCTAGCTCACCGGCCTTCCTCATCTCCCTCATCCCTCATCTCTCTAGCTCGACTGCCTAGCGCTGACTGAAGCCCAGCCCAGCGCCGACCACTCCTCACACTTTGTTTCTGCCCAGCGTCGACCACTCTTTGCGTTCACCACCTCAAAGGCCGAACCTCCGAGCTCCCCCTCTCTCTGCTATATCATGTTTTTTCCGATCTGTTGTGGGCAAGTGGGCTTGTGCTTGTTGTGGTTTTTTTTTTTTTTTGGTTGTGGACTGCCGGTAGTGGTGGTGGTGGTGTTGGTGTTTTATGATCTGTTGTGGGCAAGTGGGCTTATGTTTGTGTTTGTGGCAATGGGCTTGTGCTCGTTGTGGGTTTTTTTTTTTTTTTTTTTTTTTTTTTTTTTGCTGTGGACTGCTGGTAATGGTGGTGGTGGTGGTTGTGCCTGTGGTTGATGGTAGAGGTGGTTGAGGTTGGTGGTATAATATTTTTTTGGTAGTGGAATATATTATTTTATTGTAGTGGTTATAATATTTTATTGTGATGTTTATATTATTTTATTATGTTGAAAGCTAAAATAGATCCACTGCTGTAATATGTGTGTAAGTAAAATAGATAAAGTAACTTTTAGTGAAGCTAAATTACTAAAAATTTAGCTAAATTACTATTTGGAGAACTGTTTTTTTGAATTTTGTTGTCACGGTTGTAACCATCTAGGTTTAATTTATAGATATTGATTTACTGTGGTTTGATTGACTTTTTGAGTAGAGGGGTCATGATAGTCTTAATTGTGCAACCCTGAGTAAGTCACTTGATGAGCATGTCTTGATTGGCCAAGTCATGTAGTTGGATTCTAAGCACATCGATATCATTGCATACCCCTTTTTATTTTTTTTATTTTGTTTATGAAAAACATTATTTAAAATCAAGTGATAGAATTGTTCTTCTCAACCAAAAAAAAAAAAAAAAAGTGATAGAATTGTTGTTATTTTTTCACCCCAACTTCGGATCCTCACGCCAATGTTGTTTTGTTTTGTCTGAATTTTTTTTTTTTTTTAGCCCATTCTCTGACACCATCATCTCCAACAAGCCCATCATTCTGTCATTGTCTTAGGTGAGCAATGCCTACAAGACTAACATCATCATTTGAAGCAGACGTTGCAGCATCCCAGATAATCAGAGCGATTGGCGATATGGGCCATTACATAAGATTATCGTCTAGGGAAATTGAGGTACCGTACCGTAATGGTAAACCTTTTTTTTTTTTTTTTGAGAAATGAAATACTTGTTGATATATTAATCAAGGAGAGGATAGTCATCCAATACAAAAGCCATAATATCCGTTGGAACACACTCCAACCAGATTTGAGGTAAGAAAGATTGTCTCGCTCGTTGGGCTAAAGCGTGCGCAACGGCATTGCCTTGCCGACCAACGTGAGCGAACGAAATACTCAGAAATGAGTTTGATTGGGATTTGATGTCCCTAATTAAATGCCCTCCCCGGGAATTTTCCATGCCATGACCCCTTAAAGAGTTGACCACAGATAAAGAGTCGCCTTCACAAACCACCTGCACATGACCAGTTTCTGCAGCAAAGGAGATGGCACGCCTGGCAGCAAGAAGTTCCAGCAATTCAACAGATGGAGGCTTTACAATCTGCTCAGACATGGCAGCCAGCACTAGGCCCTCTCCATTTCGAATTACCACTCCTAATCCCGCTTTCTCCGATTCATTGTACCAAGCACCATCAAAGTTTATCTTCACCAAACCAGCAGCTGGAGGACACCATTTGCGAGAAACCGTTCGTCGTCTGAGAGGTTTTGGACTGTCCAACTCCCTGAATTCGTAAAGATAATTTTTTGCAAAACCAGCGATGCTGTGGAGGGGCAGGGGGTGGTCTTCATGGCGAGATTTGTTTCTTTGGAACCATATTGACCAAGCCGTAGTAGCAAATAAAGGAACTAATGCCAGTCTTGCTTGGATTTTTTGCAGGACATCCAAGAAAGATTTAGAATATGAAGGACAACGAATCACCCAATTAAAATCTGAATTCCAGACTACTTTGATGCAGGAACAGCTCCATAAGGCGTGCACCACAGATTCTGAACTACCAGTACAGCGAGGACAGTCTGCTTCTTGAATTATTTTACGCTTCAACAAATTTTCCTTAGATGGCAGTGAGTTTGTACAGGCCTTCCAGAGGAAATGTTTTATCTTCCCAGGAACTTTCATTTTCCAAATGCTTTTCCAGAAACTCTTCCTAGAGTCCAAGGTTTGAGACCGAATGGGGTCATGAGAAAGAAGCTCGCAAAGGAACTTATATCCAGACTTCACTAAGTAGCAGCCGGATTTTTCTAGTCTCCAAACCATAGTGTCAGGTTGCGGAATGGAGCTCAAAGGCAGAGATTTGATCAACTTTGCTTCAGGTGGATAAAAACACAAATCAATGAGATTTGTATTCCACCAGCCCGAAGCACCATTTATCAAAGAGTCTACTGACGACTCTGGAGCTAGATGTAACACAGGGGAGCTGATACGGCCTTCAGAAGTTGACAGCCAGGCGTCTTTATAAATCTGAACCGATTTCCCATCACCAATTCTCCAGAAGGAACCCTTTTCAATTAAGTCTCTAGACCATAGGATACTCTTCCAAGCGAAAGATCCATTAGAAGATTTAGCTTCAAAGATTGAGCAATTTGGAAAATACTTAGCTTTGAAAACTCTATAAAATAGAGATTCCTTATCCTCAATCAATCTCCACGCCTGTTTAGCCAACATGGCTTTGTTAAAATTGCAAAGATCTTTAAAGCCCAATCCCCCCTCACTCTTAGGTTTGCATAAAACCTCCCATTTTGCCCAATGGATTTTTCTCCTATCACCCCTTTGTCCCCACCAAAATTTTCGAACGAGCATCTCAATGTCATGACAAAGACCCAAAGGTAAGCGGAAACAACTCATAGCAAACGTCGGAATGGCTTGAACCACCGCCTTCAAAAGCACTTCTTTTCCGGCTTGCGACAATAATTTTTCTTTCCACCCTTGGAGTTTTCCCCACACTCGATCTTTTATGAAATTTAAGCTCGCCCTTTTTTTCCTCCCCACCACCGTTGGTAATCCCAAGTACCTTTCATATTCCTTAATTTCCGGCACCCCAAGCAAGATCTTTAGTTCTTGCTTTGTATCAAAAGAGGTGTTATTGCTAAAAAAGAGAGTAGTCTTTTCCGAGTTAATTTTTTGCCTCGAAGCCCGTTCATACATTCCCAAAACCTCCTGAATTTTTACCACGTCCCCCACTCTAGCTCGACAAAACAATAGGCTATCATCTGCAAAAAGGAGGTGAGAGATCTTAGGCCCATTTCTACAAAGAGAGACACCCTCAATACTCTTACAATCCACTGCATGCTCAATTAATCCATTTAGACCTTCAGAACATATTAAAAAAAGAAAAGGGGAGAGAGGATCACCCTGGCGGATACCGCGTGTGGGAATAATATGGCCTTTTGGTTCACCATTGACTAGGATCGAATATGACACGGATTTAACACATTCCATAATCCAACCTATCCACTTCGAATGGAAGCCTATCCTCTCCATAATCCTTTGAAGGAAAACCCATTCCAACCGGTCGTACGCTTTGCTCATGTCCAATTTTAAGGCCATGTGACCCAACTTTCCCGTTCTTTTTCTTTTCATATGGTGTAAAGTCTCAAAGGCTACTAAGATATTATCGGTAATAGCTTTATCCGATTGGAATGCACTCTGAGATTCAGAAATAACATGGGGTAAAATTTTCTTCAGCCTGTTTGCCAACACTTTTGAGACAAGTTTATACAAAATATTACAAAGGGCAATAGGACGAAATTCAGAAACATATTCAAGACTCTTCACCTTAGGAATAAGAGTAATAAATGTGTGATTCAAACCTGGCTCAATAGAATTTGAATTTAGGCAAGACACCACAGCTTTGACAACATCATCCCCAATGCTCTCCCAATAATGTTTGACAATAATGTTGAACTACTTCCTCGATATCAAGAGGATTTGAGGTGGTAAACAAATGTTTATAATACTCCACAATCATAGTAGAGACCCCATCATCACCCGAAACCAATCTGCCCTGAGCATCTTTGAGTTCAGTGATGCTGTTACGCTGGAAACTCTGCGAAGCGCGATTATGGAAATAGCTAGAGTTTTTGTCTCCCGACACCATCCAATGCACGTGGCTTCGTTGCTGCCGCATTTTTTCTTCCACTCTAAGAAGATCGGCCACTTCAGCTTTTAATTGGAGAAAAAAATCTACATTCCCTCCTTTTGTCGCAGACTCTTCTGCTTCTTTTAGAATCTTTTTTTTTCTCCACTAAAGTGCTTACTACATTACAAAAAGACTTCTTGCTCCAAGCTTGCAACTGGGTTTTGCATGTACCAACATTCAGCATCACTTTTGACATAGGTGGGTCAGAGGAGACAGTTTCCCAAGCATTCTGGACTGTGTCATGGCAGCCCTGATTTTCCAGCCACATGTGCTCAAAGCGCCAAGGGCGTTGAGGCTTTAAAATTATCCCCTTAGGTAGGACAATGATAGGACTATGATCAGAGGAAGCACAAACCAAAGTTTTAACCTTAGTTGCAGGGAATAAGTTAAACCAATTGGCTGTACTGACAGCTCTATCCAGCCTTTCCCAAACCACACTACCACCCGAATGAGTTTTATACCATGTAAACTTGCTGCCCACAAAACCAAGATCAAACAAACCACACTCATCAAGGGCTTCCCGGAATTTTTGCATCTGCCCATACGGTCTTAAACGTCCCCCCAATTTTTCATGAGACTTCAAAAGTTTATTAAAATCTCCTCCACACAGCCAAGGCACAGAGAAGCGGTTGTTTAATTCATGTAGCAAGTCCCATGAAACCATGCGCAGCTGTGTTTCTGGTACACCGTAAAACCCCATAAAGTGCCACACATTTTCCTTACCTCTATTGATCAAGGCATCAATATGATTTTTTGAGGAAGACATTACTTGTAAATCAAAGTCTTTTTTCCAAAACATCACCAAACCACCCCCACGAGTTAAACTAGAAACCCCATGGTGATGGCCAAATCGAAGAGAGTCACGTAAACCAGCAAGCCTAGAATCAACCAGCCATGTTTCAGCTAAAAACACCACTGTGGGATCTTGTGCCTGGACTAAATCACCGAGCTCTTGAACTGTCTGCCGGTTCCCAAGCCCCCGACAGTTCCAGCAAAGGATACTCATTGCTCCCGGCGGGGTTGCTCTGCAACCTCCGCCGATCCCCATTGTGTAACAGACAACACACTCTGTTTTTTTGTCACCTCCTCTGTCTTTTGTTTTTTTTCCTTCGCTACGTTAATTTCCTCTCGGGCCTGAATCTCCCTAGCTTTACGTTTTAAAACCTCAGCCCCACAAGGAACCTCCTCCCCTGCATCATAAATGGGCCTATTAATTCTGGTCCACAGCCCTTTTTTTATTTCCTTCTGTGGGCTGGGCCCAGGTCCTATTTTTTCTTCCCTAGCCGGCCCTTTTGAGACTTTACATTTTCCTATTTCCCCACTTTTCTTTTGTTCACCTATTATAGATCCCAATAAGCCCAACTCCCCATTCTGACTACCCACTGTTTGAAGTGTCTGAGCACTTTGTTTGTTCCCTGCGCACTCCCTTTCTCCACATGGGACACATTCAAACTTTTTTAAGTCACGGTCAATTTCTTGGAGCTTAACTAAAAATGGGACACCCTCAGCGTAAGTTCCCGTGATTTTAGGATCAAGTACCTGATTTGAGATCTTTGGAGGGGGTTCCGCATCACCCATCGAGGATCTGCCTTCCATTGTGCTAACGTCCCTTCCATTGGGATGATGAAAACCAGCTGGTGGGGAGGAAGAAATAGCTTTATCTAGAGTGTCAGTCGTCATTTCAACATCAATTCGCTGTCTTGAAACAATCAGGGGAACTTCCGCATTTATTGCATTCACCGCCACTGACGAGGTGTCCATACCTGCTTCTTCACCGGAAAGAGGAGGAAGAGTGTTTTCCGGTGAAGTTTCCATCTCCGAATGACTTCTAGTGCTTTCTTTTTGCTTCTCATGGCTGTTTTGATGACTCCCTCTGTTTTCGTAAAAGCCCGACACATGCAGAACAGTTTTCCTTGGGTTGACATTCAGAGAAGCACGCATGAAAGGACCAAACTATTTATCCTGGTGCTTCAGAGTACCCCTGCTTTCAATCCACACCGGACAATCTCTCTCATCATGATCAAGATGCCCACACCAATAACATATAATGGGTAACCTTTCATATTTAAAGGAAACCCAGACACGGCCACCTTCTTCCAAGTCAACCACTCTTCCACGGCATAATGGTTGAGTTGTATCTACTCTGACCCTGACTCGTACAAAACTGCCTCCAACCTCCGTTGGGTGACTTTCCGAGAGGCACACTTCTCTAGCAGCACTACAAATATCCTCTGCCACCTCCTTTGTCATGTATCTTACTGGAATGTCAAAGACCTGCACCCACATAGAGGTTTTGTTAAAACTAACGTCTTGTAAAGGAGTGTTTTTTTCATACTTCTGAACCACCACTAAGTGTTTGTCGAATGTCCATGGCTCACTAAGTAAGACCCGGTGTACATCTTCCAGATTTTCAAAGACAAACAACAAAATGTGGTTGCCCATGTTTTTTTATCGTGAACCCATTTATCGCCCTCCATAATGGTTTAAAAGTTCTACCAATAGCATCTACATTTAAAGCTCTTCGGGTTAAGAATTTTGCAGCAATGATATGTTCATTTGATCCTCTGTTTTTTCCCAACGTTATTTTGTCCCCCTCTCTGTCTAGCAGTGAAAACTTTGTCCATTGTTTTGAGAGGTCTTCCATAACTCTTATGCTAAGTTTTGAGAATAAAAGAAAGAGAGAAAGAACGTAGAAATACTAAGAGAAAAGAATACTTTACTGTTTCTCGGATCCCTTGAAGGAAGCAACCACTAGCCCTACAGACAACAGGGTTGTCTTAGGGGAAAAACAATCCTTACAGAGAAGGAACGAACAATTTCACAGCCTTAGGGAAGACTTGGGAGAGACCAGGTCAAACACAAAGGAAGGAAAAAAAACTACCATGCCACCGTAATGGTAAACCTGGTTTCTCAACTTGAGATAACATCAGTGGTCATTGTTTGCAAAAGGAGTAAACTCCTCCTTGAAAGCTATCCTGTTCAATATGGAGTGAGGGTGCCCGGAGATTCAACGAGGAGCTGAGTGAGCATGATTCTCTCAATTTGGAAACCCCATTTGAAACCAAACCAGATTAGCTTGACAATGACCAATGAATACAATGCTAGAATATATGCAAACTAGTTTCCTCCAATCAACAGAGAAGATGGCCAATATTTTCAGCTTGCCTCGTTACTACCAGCCTGCTTCATTTTGGTAGGGCTCCTACAGCCACTACCCAGAAAAAAAAAAGACAAAAAGAAAAGCCCCTTGAACTTTTATGCTTCATAGTTTATCCCAAAACTCATTAATACCCTTAAATATATGATATCCCATTCCTCCTTGAGCTTATAAAAGACAAGCCTCATATAGAAAAATTGTTGTTCAAACACGAGGAATCTCTAAATTGAACCTTCTAGTACTATTCTAACATGATTGGATGGAAAATACATTATATGAGAGTGAGGCAAGTAATCCTTTTAATAAAACAATGTTTTAAAAGTAAAGTTTATTAAAGTAATTACTAATGTTTGCCTGTTTCGGACACATGTAGACATGTCTAACATCCCTTTTACAAGGAGTGGGTTCCATGCTTGTCCACCCCAAGTGAGAGATGTGCTACATTTTTTTGCAGGAGGAAACGAAAAAGGTTCCCCATTGTTCAGATCACTTGTAAAATCAGTTGCGTGTTTTCTATCTATCAGAAAAGTCATTCCAAG
Organism: Quercus lobata; assembly: GCF_001633185.2. Classification (NCBI taxonomy): domain Eukaryota; kingdom Viridiplantae; phylum Streptophyta; class Magnoliopsida; order Fagales; family Fagaceae; genus Quercus; species Quercus lobata. The sequence goes on along the minus strand of NC_044904.1, from coordinate 9,847,106 downwards.
TTATATAACCCAATTATCATAATTAGTAAAATGCTTTTTGATGGGACACAGAAGAGCTGGCAGAACCTGAGTCAAATAGAATACACAAAAATGCACTAACGCAGCCCTATTAGCACCATAATTAGTTAATTACAACAACAGCTTATAATAGATATAAACAGTAAATAAGTCTGCCTGAGTGTAATAAGAATTGTGGGATTAGCATAAACATAGCCCCTGCTGCAGTCAGTAAAATTACTCCTTGTTGCGTGATGAACGATCCTTTCGCTGGCCACCACCAAGAATACGAGAAATCTGTAGACCTCTGCTGAATGCTTGGTTAAAGAGCATACGAGTTTGGAATTCTGAAACGAAAGGAAACCAGGCCAGGAATGCAACTGGAGTGAACAGTAGCAAACCCATTACAATCTCATAACCACGAGCAAGTGTCCGAACTGAACCCCAAAACCCAGCCCGCTGAACAACAGGCTTGCAGGCTTGCGCAATCTGGTGCAATTAAGGAGAAAAAAAACCATGTGATTAAGCATACAAAACAAAGAAACACAAACACGTGATGCAATTATTTTTTTGTTGTTGATAGGCAAATGGCAGAGGGCCAGGTGGGGTTTGAACCCCAGTGCCCAAGCACCATAAAAGGTGTTGGAACCATTGGGATATCCCTTGAACCCCGCACATGATGCAATTCTCACATCATTATCCTTGCAGTGTAGTACAATATGCCCATATATACTGGACATGAACCTTATAAGGTGGGAGAACAATAAAGCTAAGATGTATCACAACATTAGGTCAAATCACCTTTAAAGATTTGATTTTCAAAAAGCAAAAAAGCAAAGTAAATTATTTTAAGCAAATTTTCTTTTATAAATAGCATGACTGCATGAGAGAGAGAGAGAGGGAGGGAATCACCAAGATTTTAGGCAATCACATCACCCAACCAGAGCAGGTATCTTGTGGGATTAAAAAACACATATTTCAAGTTTGACACTCATGCAAATACCCATATTTCAAGTTTGACACTCATACATACACCCCATATTTCAAGTCCGTTTCAACAAACTGCAGTTGGAAAACAAAAGTATAGGAGACAATAGAAATATTAACTTACCAGAATGAGCCCCCAACCAGTTGGCATAAAGGCCAGAATGCAAACAATGATGTCTTGGACTGTCATGTGAGGGAGGGCAATCAGAGTGACCAGAATGGAGACAAAAGTTAGGAAAATCATTCCTTTGATTAGCCGGAACACGAGTTGAAAATTGGCACTGAACCTTCGCCGCCCAACAGAGACAGTCTACCACCACAAAAAAAAAAAAAGTAACTCTTCAGCAGTGCCAATTCATAAAAAAATATTGAAACATACAACAGAACTTTTGAAAGGAATAGACTCGGAGAGACATAACAGTATTCTTAAACTGTGATAAGTTGAAAACAAACAAAGCAATGGAAAAAATGCATTGTCTTAAACGAAAGCTGCAGACAGACATTAAAAACAAACCAAAAAAGTCCTCAAATTTGAAACATGCAACAGAACTTTTGAAAGGAATTGACTCATAGAGAGACATAACAGTATTCTTAAACTGCGATAAGGTGAAAACAAACAGAGCAATGGAAAAGATGCTTCATCTTACAAGAAAGCTGCAGACTGACATTAAAAACAAACAAAAAAATGTCCTCTAATTTGCATCAGGCAGTCAGTATTTGAACATTTAATCAGCTTGATTGAGTCAAATATATTAATTTACCAAGGCAAACTTGACCCGTCCTCCCTCTTTCTCCATAAAAGATGGGACTAGTGTGTGTACAATATATTAACTAGCTCAATTCTCTAACCATTTAAATCAATTTACAGAAGACATATTTGAATTCAAAATTAGTAAACCCCTGAACTGCAGTAACAAAAAAGGTGTAATGCTAGCCCCTGATTAGATTACTTAAAAAGAAGAAAGTGAATTGTTGTATGGAGAAAGAAACTCTTTATGCTGTGCATAATGTAACATGTGACAGGGAAATACATGAAGAAGTTGGTAGTTACCTTCATAACAAACAATATTAGCAAGATCACCAGCCAAGATATTCCATAGACCTGTGACCAAGCGAAAAGATAAGATATGATTTCACTGTTGAAATTCTACTAAAATTTGATAAAATACTAGGATACAATCCTTACCAGAAAACTTTTAGTGTTTTTTGTAATGTTCAAATGATATACAAGTCCATATTGATATATAAAGAATCGTAAGGATAACAATATTTCAGCTATGACACCACGCTTTCCAGAATGACGAAGATGCTCTTGTTCCTCTTCCCACCATGATTCCCAACTTTTTTCTGGTGGCACACCTATACCTCCTCGGTTGCTTATCCACTTATTCCAATCGGTCCAATCGTCTACAATCTTTTGCCACTCGAAACCAGAAGGGTTGAAAAGAAAGGGAGCAAAAAGCCATGTACCCACCATAAACCACATAGATATAGTGATCAAGACATAGGCAACAGCACTTCTATAAGTATGACCAAAGATTTGGTACACAAGAAGCAAGATCATGAGCTCAATTCCCTTGACAAAGTGACTACGGGAGTACAGTCTATAATTGTCAGCAAACTTGGCATGGAACACCACAAACCCTCGACCTGTGGGCCTATATTTTGCACCCCCATGAAGCAATGTCCTTCCATAGTAGTGGGTCTTTGTCCCGAGAGAGAATGTGAAAAATACAGGGGCCAGTTGCAATTGCATCAATATAAATTCACTTAATGCAGTTCGGAAACCCCTTTCCAACCCTATTTCCATCAACATAGGCAAGGCCATCAAAAATCCAATTTGAACAAAAGATTGGGAAGCAAGAGCCACTTGAAGAGGCTTATTATCTCGAATTGCTGGTTGAGTACTCAGGCCTTCTTCAAGCCCACTCAGGACAAGATAAAGGCGACCATAAAGGAACACATACACAGTGAGCACAGTGATCTGCCAGAAGAAAATAAGATTCAAAGTCTTCAGTTAACTACATAATATTTCAAAAAGCAGAAAAATCGTTAATTGTTCAAATTGAACATACCAGAGTACTGAAGTAGAAACCAATTGTGGTGAAATAACATGATAACATTCGGAAAAAGTCAAAACGGTGTCCAAGCCGGTATATATCTCGACTCAATGTCTGTTCTCCATTGCCATTAGCTACCTTTGCCTCAAACATAGAAATCTGGTTCAGGCCCACATCCCTCCCCTTCCCGACTTGTATGTACTCATGATGGGTAACATTGCCTTCACGAAGAGTAGAATTGAAGCCTGTGTGTGCAGTCATAATATAAGTTGGATAAAGCCAAAATCACGCACATAGACCAACAAAATTAAATGAGAAAGCATTCGCTATCAGCATACCAGCAAAAATGTCTTCACTCAAATTAATAACCTTGGAAGCTTTACTGACACCCCCTCTAGTAAGGTGAAAGATCCTATCAAACACATCAGGATGACCATAGTGGAATCGGACCCTAGATGAAAGAGATTCGATAATGCAGCATAAACATGTATCTGGATACACAAGCACACAAGAGCGCAATAAACATCTGAAACACAACAAGATGGTATAAGTGCCCTTGCAGATCCACATATGGACAATGAAAATGACTGTACATCTCTCTCAACCCCCCAAATTTCTTATTATTATTATTTTTTTTAGTAAGACTTGCAATAGTTTATTGAAAAAACGGGTGACTCCAAGTAGCTCTATTTCTGAGCATTCACAATATTATGTATCAACCTTTTTGCAAGGGTCGTCAATCCAGTTCCCAGAGAGGTTGGAACAAAAAGTTTCAGGCTGGGTAAAACAAAAAAAGTGCTAAGTTTGAACTTTAAGTAGCAGTAAAACAACCCGTATCACATCTTATAAATTCATTACTCATTGAAGAAACACACATTTCAAGACAAACATTATGGGGAAAAATGAAAGAAAGAAAGAACATACTCATTGTGCCATGCTGACATGGAGTTTATCTGAAAGACTAAACCCTCACACTCAACTGCATTTCTGCAGAAACCATGGTAATTTCCTAGATGCCCTTAAATTTGCATTTGCACAATACACCAAATTTTCAAAGAACTTCCTCTTTTTCAAAATTTTAGTAAACTGAAGTTAAAATATCAACCTAGAACTACAGCTGTGCAGGACTTGGTTTCTCTCATACTTTGATGAGTTGATCAAGTATATCTAAGAATTGACAACTGGATTTACAAGTAATGACACACCCACTCCCCCTGTGGGGGTGCAGGCAGGCAAAGGAAAAAGGCATTAGACTCCAAATATCATCAAACGATCAGAATTGAGTCATCACCACAGTTCAAAATTTTGGGACTAAGGCTTAATATTGTTGTAGTTGTAGACGTAAATTAGGGGATTCGAACCCCAAACCTAACAGTCTGTTTGGTTGGGGTGAAATTAGGAACGAAAATGGGGGAAGGAAAGTGATGAGAAGATTGATATTTTTCTCTGTTTGGTATGAAGGAAATTCAGGATAGAAAATGGGGAAGGGTGACGTTCACCGCCAGGGACCACAAATTCTAATCTGTCTGAAATGGTGATAAATGAGGAGTGAAAATATGGGCTGAGAAAAAATTACTAATTCGCCCTTTGACTGCTCACTTTCATTCTTTTCCTTCGCTTTCTCAGTTACCAAACACAACTCAAAAAATTTCAGGAAAAAAAAAAAAAATTAGAATGGATTTGAGATGCAACCGCAAACAGAGGCTTTGAGATGCAACTGCAAACAGAGGCCATACTGTTGTTCTTAGAATAGTTAGGTCATCCCCTCCCCTCGCCTGCATCTCTGTCAAGCCCCCAGAGGCTTTGAAGGCAAAAGTTGCAGAGGCCACTTTTTGGGTGTGTCAATTTCGGCACCACAGCATTCACCTCTTGAGTGCTGCACTGCTGTACTCTTTTGTCCTTACAGTATATAAGAAGGCAACGTTTTGTGGGCTGTAATTTTTGTGCTGAAAAACTAATTACAAATGGGATAGTACAAACGCAGAGAAAGGTGAATGTAGACCTCTTCCTCATATACACGCTGTATGTATACACTTGGCAGCAAATGGAAAAGCCCCATTCTTCTAAGATTATTTTTATTTTATATTTCCTTCTTTCCTTTTTCATTTATCTTTTATTCTTAGGGTAATTACACTCCCCTCCCTTGAGGTTTGGGGGAATGACACTACACCCCAAACCTGAAGGGAGAAAACACTTGCCTCCCTTAAGGTTTGAAGAAATTAACACTCCCCCTTCTGTTTATATTAATAACAGAATATTCTAAATTTCTATAAGAATCTCTTTACAAAAGTTTTTCCATGGTTAGTAAATACATAATTGATAAATTTAGAATAAAAATGCCAAGTTTATCAAGCACCAAAAAACTTGCAATGGCAAATCTCTCCACAAATCGTTGAAAAAAGAAAGAAAAATATAAGCAAAAGCAATACTTAATATTTTAAAATACACTTTAATTAAATATTTAAAACAATGGATTTTAATTCTAAAATGGAGGGCAGTTTTGGAAACCTAACCTTGAACAAAGAACAAGTTAGTACACAACATTTCTAAACTTCACATTTTTAATTAAAGTGTATTTTGGTCAAATGGATGTCAAGTGTTTTTTTTTCCTTCAGGTTTTGGATGGAGTGCCATCCCCCCAAACCTCAAGGGAGGAGAGTGTAATTACCCCTTTATTTATTTATTTATTTTTTTTGTATTAATTCTTTGTTTTGTTTTCAATTATTTTTGTGACATAACAATATGAATCTTGGAGCTATTCTTTTTGTTTATATAATTGTAGTTTTTTTTATTATATTTTTTATGTTTCATTATTTTCAATTACACACACACATATTGATAGGTAATAGGACTTTTATTGAAAAAGATTGAACGTCATAATGAACACTCTGAACATGAAACAAATATATATAACTCAAGAACTTAAGCTAACATATTGAAGAAAATCAGAAATAGAAAGACATTGCAAAAAACCCCAAATATGACCCCACTGACTCAAAGTACCTAATATATATATATATATATATATATATATTCTTTCATAAGTAAAAGGAGGATAAGGACCAACTTTTTATATATGTTGTAGTAAATTCATTTCCTATGTAATACTATATTAGGAGAAATGCTATGTCCACAACACCTTCACAATAAATCCTAGGTTGTTGCTGACACTTACTGATAGTCAAAAAAGTAATTTCAATGGTAGGCTCAAACTAGAACTAGTAACAACCTACAACTTAAGATTTGTTGCGAAAGTGGTGTGAAAATGTTGTGTGGACGTAGCAGTTCTCATATAACAGAGACATAACAGCAAATTCATAAAAACTACTTTTCCCTTTTGTTTTTCTTTTTTGTTTTTCTTCAACCAAACAAAGCAAATTTATATTTATTTTCCATCATTCCACTTTTCCATCCACTGTACCGAAGACATATGGGGAAAAACTAAAACTTTTCTATACTCCTAGTTTTCTATCCACCAAACCAAACAGAGCTTAAACCCCACAAGTAGAGGGCAAATGCCACTGGTGGCACCCTGAATTTTTATTTCTATGTCATGTTTGAAGAAATTCGGTGCAATGATGACTTACTTCAGAGGGTTGGCCAATAGTCTCTGCCCAATTGTCACAAAACTGGTTTCTTGATTTGACATGAACCAAGCAAGAGAAGAAACACTGCAACAAAAAGTGATAGAATAGTTAGTGATACATAATATCATATAATTAATTCCAAAGACAAACGGCTCATCTGATAACATCAAGGTACCAACCTTCCAGTAAATATATGTTCCCTAAGCCCAAGAATTGTAGGGTGCCTCACACCATCATGCTTTTTAAGAAATTCTTGAAGCAAATTCCTCATTTTTAATGCTTCCTCCATGTAGTTATCCTAAGAAATAGGCACTTTAACCAACTGATATATGTTAAGAGAGAAGGTAGGATGTTTATTTAGATTTAACAATAAATATACCTGGTTCATATCTATTGTTTGCAAGCCTTCACCACGTGTAAATATAATGGCATGGTTCTGATTTTCTGGCTTTCCCTCACCTAAGATTGCTGGTCCAGGAAGTTTTATTTTATAAATAATCTGCAGGGACATTGAGACAATCAAGTCGAATATATTTTAATTTGGGAGATTGATAAAGACTAAAGAGTGTTTGTGAAGCTACACTCACACACACACAAATTGACATTAAATTAATAAAAGTGTAAATGAGTTTGAAATTTTTTAGAGAGAGTGAAAAGAAAATGAATTTATAAAAAAGAGTTATCTGCACAAAAGTCAACTGCTTCTCCCAACCACTCACTCAACATTTTATCTCCACACATCTGGCTGTCACAGGGACTACTGCATACACATAAGATGGTTGTTCATTTTTTTTGGTAAGCAACAATAATTCATTCTTCTGGGGAGCAAATTTTCACACCATTTACTCCCATCCCTAAAACTGTGCTAGTGAGCAAGTGAGAGAGGGCCACAACCTGCTATGTTATACATATAAATGGATCTACTGGAGTCAACATAGACACCTTTAATGGTGTTGGCTTATTTTCGTAGCTTAGGTCATCTCACTTGTGTAATCAACTACTTCCATTTAAATTGCCAAAAGTATCATCGACAAAGAGGGCAAGGGGATTACTGACCAGGCAAAAGCATTTGCAAAAGTCATATTTATTTTTATGTTTTTTTTATAAGTAATGAAAATGCATTTGCAAAAGTCCTTAACACTTACAAGTGCACTACGTCAAACTTGAGGCATGCTATTTTATGAGTAAAATAAGTTTTAGATGGCATGCATTATGTGATAAATCCCCAAATCTTTAGTATGCAACAGATCAAATGAGCTTTTACCTGGTCCAAATTCTGCACAGGATCCGAAGAATTAGAATTTGGCAAAGCAGCCTTCACTAGACAAGAATAATAAGCCTTCTCATTGACCTTTTTGGAATTGTCTTTGTTGGGTTCCTCTAGCTCATCAATGTATGCCACACGAAGTGATGGGTAGCTGCCAAATGGAAATATATCCATCAATAGAAAGTTAAGACAATTAGGAGTTCGAAATATAAAGTTAGGACAAATACGTTGTCATGAGCCTCAAGATGTCCTGTGCACGAGGATCACCAGATCGCTTGTGAATTCCATATTGCTGGCATGATACCACATAAGTGAATTTCATATCAGACACAGCTTGGCATTGTGCCCAGAGAGACCTTTCCCCCTTCGAGTGGTCCTCTAAATTTAATTCTACAGCTTTATAGCCTTCCATTAAATCTGAAGATACAACAGTCAAACCAAGAAAAGAAAAGCCACTTAGTATCAAGACATCAATAACTTGAAAGTATATCTTTTCTTGTATAAAAATTTAAAAACAAGTATAAAATATCACAAACTAGAACAATCAATTGTAACATGATCACTAAAATGTATATGTACCTTCATCTTTCGCCATATCAAGGAAGGCCTGAAGCTCCAAAGCTTTCCGGTAGTACATCATACCTCTTACTGGCATATGTAAAAATATTTTTGTCAAAATTCAAAGACAATTTAGAGTGGAAAAGATAAATTTCCCAGCATGGAGCGCATATGCGCAGACACAAGAGTGTCAGAAGTACGGTTAAGTGACACAAAAGAGAGTGTTTGCTTGTGCTTTATGAAGTGAAGTTTTTCTGATATTTGGGATTCAGTGGGTGCTGCCAAAGGCAGTTGATTCTCTTCTCTTTGCATGGAGGAATTGTTTGGGGAAATGTTATTCAAATGTTTGGAATATGGGACCATCTTGTCCAATGTGGTTAATTTGGAGGGAACACAATACCTGTGCATTTGAAGATTTTGAGATACCTGTAGATCTTTTGAAATCTCTGCTAGTTGGGACTTTATTTGAGTGGTCTCATGTTTGAGGTTTTATGCATTGCATTACCATTTCTGATTTCTTACTTCTGTTAGTTCTGCTCTTTGATTTGTTTGTTTTTATTTCAAGTACAATGGGTTCCCCATCGTGAACAGGATGTATTTTTTATTCAATAAAACTTATATTACTTATAAGAAAAAACACACACAAGAGACTGTTAAGTATGATTAAGTTAAATTCACCATTTCCAGTTTAAACTTTTGGAACAATTGGAAATCTGTCATGGTATCAAAGCAAGAGATTCTAAGTTTGCTCCTTGTATCGACTCTACCTCCCATTTAAAATGTTTAAATCCTACATGTTGTGTCCCACTTGATATGGGGGAGTTTGGGCCCACATATGAGAGAGAGTGTTAGAAATATGGTTAAGTGATTGAATTCATTATTTCCTAGCTTAAGCTTTTGGGAAAATTGGTAATTTATAAACACATAGAGAGAGAGAGAGAGAGTACCTGTTCTTGTCAAAGTTTGGCCTCTAAAAGATGCCCAAAGGCGAAGTTGTTCTTCTAACTCAGCAGATCTTTTAAGTTCTTCTAACTCAGATCTTTTAAGTTCTTCTGACTCATCAGATCTTTTAAGTTCTTCTGGATGCACGACCTTCATCAGATTGTCTTCATTATCCATATTCACCCGCTCAAGAAAGTTGTTCCATTCATCTGTATATTCATATTTGCGTATTAGTATGAACCCTAGACCAATTAGTAGAGACAGAAACAACACAAAAATTTAACATCTCATTGCAAGGCCATTAATAGGAGCATTAAATAAACCTGGAAAAATTTTTTGCAAGTAGAAGAGTATTGAAACACCATCTTCATTTGGCTCTTCCAAATCACGCAAGGAGAAGAGAACTTCCTCAGTGTAGTATGGTGTTAAAACTCTACAGGAAAATTATTAAATCAGAAGCATATATTACAACAAATCAACAACTACTACTTATAATACTATGTTCCAAACTAGTTAATGATATTATATTCCAATTTAGAGATAATGTACTTGTAATTGTTACCAAGGGTAGGGTTTTTTGTATACAATCTGTATACCTACGTCACTATGTTTTTTCATCAATAAGATTTATTTATTTTGGTAAGTTACACACACACTCAGTGGGTCTTGAACCCATAAGCATACCCTCAACTTTTATTATTATAAGACAAGGAGTATTATAAGACAAGGAGTGCAATTGGACCTAGAGCTTATTAGCAATAAAATTATCTGTACCTATTATAGAAGGTAATTAACAGAGAATTGGAAAGTTAAATTGTAAACTGGCAAAGAAAGGCTTTTGAAACATTAAGATTTGTCAACAGGAACAAAGCAATACACAAGCAACTATCAAAATTAATCAGGAAAAAAACTTACGAGAAAGAGAGCATATTGCGAACTTTGGGGGCCAAAGGCATATCCATAAACAATGAATTTGAGAAGAATGACATACGCCGTCTCGCCTCTAAGTTGGATGGCACATCCATGGCAGATTCCTTTGTAGTAAGCAGTAAATAAAGCCGTTTGAACTGCAAATAAAATAAGTGAAGAGGTTTATAAGTGTACATATAAGATTTATATGAAACTTTTCATTTATAACATATTGGTAACAATTACACACTTTCTCCTTCCAAGCTTCTGTTTCCTTAATTGGGAAATTGATAGCGCCTTCAGATGCAAATAACTGATATTTAGTTTCAAGGTTGTTCATCCCCTCATGCTCAGGTCCAGTGTGGATTGACTCTGCCAAACTATTCAAGAAAAAAAAATTGAGAACTATTCAAGAAAAATTGAAAATGCTGAAGTTACATATTTAAACATAGATGTATTTTAGAGCAGACATTCAAATAAAGATGCAGCACCTGGATATTTGGTCCTGGTCCTGGTCCTCCATCATTATGTCTCTTGTCACAACTTCCAGCATGTCCTGGAAAAGAATCACAACTTGATCCCTGTCTTCCGGCTTATTATCCAACTGCAAAAATCAGGCTGACTTAGTTAGGACTCCCTATCAATCCTAGAGTTATCAACTGAAAAGATCATACCAAACAATATTTCGAATATTACCAAATATTTGATAAGCTTAACAAAGAGGTCATAGAGGGTGGGGAGAGCACTCATTTTGTACTCGCGTATTATTGTACCATCTTCTATATGGGGATCAACCTCAGAAAATATCTTATCTATGATCCTGAAAAGAACCAATCAAGAGAAACACCAAGAATATGTTAGAATACTGTATCTGCAGTCACCCTACCAAATCTGTCAAAGGATAGTAGAGGAAACCGAACTCCTTGCTCATCAGTATTCTTTCTTCTAGTTACATTGCAGAGAAACTTACATATTCTCGCGTTGCCCTTGAACCAACAACTTGATAATGTTCTTAAATGACGCATAGGACTCACGAACAGCACAAGACATGTAATTGTCATTTTCAATTCTCTTCTTTAGCTCCCAATCCTTACCATTGCTGTCCTTAGCCATATCTAATGCTATGGGGATCTAGAGAGCAGACACAGAGAGAGATTCATAAACATATCAACATGAAGATTTCAAAATTTTCAACAGATTTTTATATCTACTTCAACATGAATATTTCAAAATTTTCAATGGAAAGGTGGTGAAACAAACCTTGCTAGCAAGTAAAAATGGAGGCCATTGTATAAGGTCCAGATCACGGTCAGCCCAATAAGGAACCAGCAAAAGATCCATTTCCCTGAAAATTAGAACAAGGTCAGTACACTACTGCAAACAGAATTAAAGTAAGAGCAGACATCCAAGACAAAGAAAATACTGTCAAAGAAACCAATAGGCTTGAGAAGAACAAGATAAAGAATAACTACAGAAAAACACTCCAGATACCTATTACTTATAAGATCTTCCTCCCTAAAACTAGTGATTATCTTGTTCCACAACTGAGCAAATCTTGCTGCCTCTTTCCCTTTGTTAGATATCTGTAGTAGTAGCCTGATAAGCAAAACTCAAGGGAAGGGCAATATTTTTAAGTTACAAGAGGTACAAAAATTGTGAGATGAAATTATAAATAGTTCACCGAAACAAAATTGCGAGACAAAGACAAAACGGCTTTCAGTCCTTTCTTCTTTGGCTCAGTCTTTTCCTCTGGAATCAAACTGGCATTGAAAGCAGCAGGCAGTGATTGAAAACGAGATCGAAGCATTCCTAGTGTCCGAATCTGGCAGCAAAAGTATCCGTCAAAGTAAACAACAGATCACTCAGATACTGAACAAATGTGATAGTTCTTCTTATGTCAATCTAAAAGGATTTTGTATTCAAAGCCAAAGAAATGAAAATAATAGATTTCAATTTTTTTTTTCTAGTAAAAAATTTAATTCAAAATAAAATTAAACAAGAAAAAATATGAACAAAATTACTATCAAACGCACAACAAACAATAACAAAACAAAAGCAAACAACCAAAACTACTTACAAGCACGATAATGTGATTTAAGAGAGATTTTTGCAACAAGAACTAAGAAATCCAATCACAGGTCATATTTCTAACACCACCAAAAGTATTGAAATTTTTTCTACATGATTAGGGAGAGGGGCAAGAGTTGATGCATGATAAGTGATACTTTTAATGAATAAGTCCCTGCTCTTCCATGTTGGGAATATCATGACACGTTTGGAAAGCAGAAATGTCAGTCTACAAGAACATGCAACTAGCATCTTCCAATTAATGCAAACTCTAAGATGAAGCAAACTTATAGAACTTCAAATATGATTTTTTAGGAAATATAAATAGTTCAAATGTTAATTTCATGACAAGGAATAAAATTACAGAGTAGGTTAAGGTTTTAAAAATATTTCTTCATTTCCAGGTGGAACAGATTAGTGAAATTTCATGACAAGGAATAAAATTACAGAGTAGGTTAAGGTTTTAAAAATATTTCTTCATTTCCAAGTGGAACAGATTAGTGAAATTTTATGAAAAGAGAATCCTTCTTCGTTCACAACTACCACATTGTCAGAATGAAAGCTTTGTATTTTTGGCATCAAGGCTATTTCAAGCTTCATGACCATGCCCAGCACCAAGATTAAGACCAAAAAGCTTATAGAATTATTTTTTAGGGTTAGGAAATGATCCACTAACCTCTCCAAGGCGACGAAACGCACCATAAATACCTCCAAATAATGTAGAAAATATCGCATACCAAATCTGGGTATCCATAAAATAGACCTAGAAAATATAGGTGCCCCAGAAGTTACATTAGGCTGTGACAAACAACAAACTTATATATATAGAGAGAGAGAGAGAGAGAGAGAGAGTGAGAGTGGAAAACAAATGACAGAACCCATACAAGAATAATTGGAGCCCAGAGTGCAATCACAACTCCAATATTGTTCTTTGCTGCAAAGCAAATGAGCACATCACAAACTATTTTTTTTATGAAACAGATATTTAACTACAAGCCACATATCCATGTGTATTACCACGGGGAAAAAACTCATGCCACTGAAAATTAGTTATTCGAACCTCCATAATAGCTTTTGTTGGAGCCACTAGAGGCTTTATCTGTAACAAAACATGGGCCATGAGAACATGAATAGTGACTAAATCATTGCCTATTAACAAACAAAAAGAAGGCTTTACACAAATTACAGCTTTGTCACATCCCCAATCTATTGTTCTGGTCTTTGCATTAAGTTTGTTCATGCCATTATTTTTTTGTAGTTTATATTAATTTACTCAGTATTGGCACATAAAAGCAACTAGAGTTTCCACATGTAAAAAGTACCTCTATATAGTAACTAAATGCCAACTTAGTCACTATAAGAAGAACCCAAAACATTGTGTACCTGCAAGTTTTAAAAAAGATATATCAGATATCAGATATAGTGAATCACTAAAACATTTAAAGTAACAATTCCACCCATCCAATGAACACTTATTTCTTACTTGAAAAGAGAAAATGTGCTCTCATGCATTCCCCTCCCAACATAGAGCCGAGGCTGCAAACATACAAGGCATACATACAAATGAACCATCATATATACAAGCAGACAAACAAAAAGTCAGAACTACTTTTGTTTCAGTTTGAACACCTCCAAAAAAGGGCTTGATCATACCAAATAATAATAATAATAATAATAAATAGAAGAAGAAGAAGGAAAGGGCAATGCTGCACACCTGTGACCACCACATCATGAGCATCACAATCTTATAGTTTGACCTCTCAAGGAACCGACGAATGAAGGGGAAGAGAAACAATATTGCAGCCAGCATATTCGGTGACAGATACATAATGACAGCCAAAATAAACAACGAGGGTGAACTTGAATTATTTCCGAACCAACTTTTGATAGTTTGAGCAAATCCAGGAGGATTCTCCCAAGTGTAAGCATATGTAACTGGCAGAACTATCACCCAGGCAGCAGCTGAAACCACTTTGAAGATGTATCTTAGTTTAACATGGAATGACATACTCCGCTGAGCTTTCCAACCAAGAATTACATCAAGGACAGCTGCACAAGCCAAAAGTGAAATGATGAAGCAACAGTTTCAACTTGGTACAAGGAACAGGAGCATTTCTGAAAGTAATAATATTCTGGCCACATGCTGCAAAAATTAGATTTCTTTCAACATCTTAAAACATAAAAAATTTAGCCAACAACTCAATATCCATGAGTAAAAGATTCTAATTGCATATTTTATAATAGCTTAATAGACATCCTCCAGCCACAGTTACCGAACTGGATGTATGACAGCAGTTGAACCTTCCATCCTGACTTGCAATGTAGAATGTATACTCTGGACATTCCCAACAAAAGTAATTAAACACGAGGATAGTTTCTCTGTCTATCCCTGATTAAAGAGAACAAAATCCAAAAGTATTCTTCACTAGTTGGAAATCACATTCTGTGAACAAATAGTTGAATCCCTAAACTTTGAGCTAGAGCTCACTGGCCTTGCTTATCTTAGGGATAAGTCTCTACTCATTTTGTCTCAGGCAAAGCTTTAGCTTGATTGTCTTAGTTTTTTTTTTTGATAAGTAAAGAGATTACATAAATCAGAAAAAAGAATCACCCAAGTATACAGGTGCACAGGAACCCCCTTTGTTGGCCAGTGCCGCACCCTGTCTCAAATTGGTTCAGTGATTTACCAACTACAAGATAGAATTGAATGGACTCAATATTCCTACAATTCCAAATGAGCCACCAAAAAAACAGATCCAAATATGTGTAGCTTGGTTTGTACTACTTTCTGATTGAGAGCTCAAAATATTTACTAGCAAAAGAAATCTGCTGATTACTTGACTGTTAATCCTTCAACTTTTTACTTGCAAACAGATATTGAGTATTGGAAAATGTTAAAGCCACAAACTATTTTACAAACTACTGATGTGGTAAATGATTATTAGTAAGTAAAAAGTAATGTTAGTGGTGGGCCCAAATGAGAACCGGTAAGAATTTGTCACATCAATAATGTTGTAAAATAGTTCATGGCTATAGCAACTCTTAAGTATTTAACTTCATACCTCTTGACCAGCTCCTTTATAGCTTAATGATTGAAAATTACAACCAACAGGCATACCATAAGTCACCATAAATCATATTAATGGTCAATAGCTATCATGGGCAAAAATGAATGTACTTTGAGAGAAAGAGGATGAAAAACAGAAGATGTTGAAGTTTTACATAATTTTGTATTTAATTGAAGTTTTACATAATTTTGTATTTGAATGTTTTGACCATGTAAATCTAGCTTAAACTGTTTGGAACTGGGAGTTACCCACCTTGCCCTAGCTTCAAAATTGCGGCAGTTATAAAGACACTCAATACTTTCTTGAATACATCAGAACCAAAGATTGCAGTTGGTTCCCCCGTGCCATTCCAAGCAACAATGATCATAGCCTGATAAAAATGGGCCAACTTCAACACTATTTCATATAATTGAAGATATAAAAGAATAATTTGACAGATAAAAGTACTGTGATGCAAAAATTGGTACCTGTAAGCATAGAATGAAAAAGCTCCACATACGGTCGAAGCTTCTGAAAATATGCCAAAATGACCTTATCTCAACAAAATTAACTTTTCCCACCCATCTATCTCTACTAGCTTGCTTGCTTTCCTGGTTTAGGCTCTGCTGAGGAAGTAAATATCATTCTAGTCAAACAGCAGTATGCAGTGTATAGAAGACAAATATTTACTTTCTCATAGATAAGACAATCAGGAGCTATGATCACAAATATACTCGGTGCAGAAAATTCCCACATTTACGGGCTTTGCAAGAGGTGATTGATAGGCAGCCTTACCTCTAAATATTTTTGGAGAGATCAGACTCAAACCTATGCTGTATTGCTTTTGGTGGAAGGCACTTGCCATCCCACAAAGGCCCAAAATCGCTCTATAAAAATTCTACACTCACAGAGGTTGGCATTTATGCAAAAGAAATCGATATTATCCCATAAATCATCATTATTACTTATCAAAAAATAATGAATGTGATACACATTACATAAACACTAGCTTGTACGATTCAAAAAGATTTAAGAGTTGGTTTTTGTAATTTTATTTTTAAAATCGTACCAGCCAGAGGAATATCGAAAATTAGAAAACATAGGCTTTTTTTTTCCCTTTTCACTGAGGGGCGGGGGAAGATAACAACTGTCTGCTAATAATCAATATTGGGATATCCAGACAAGCTCCAAGTTGCAAAAATTCTCCCAGATAAATTTAGTAATTTTACATTATATCAACTAGATATATAGAAATAAGACCATTCCCAATAAACATATTTTATTTTATTTTATTTCTCTTGGAATGGTCAGAGCCTTGGAAGACAACAATAGCCAAACTTTAAAAAAAGAATGGAAAAAAAAAAAGTAAAAGAAGAAAAGAAAATAAATATCACTGCTTACCCCATTGTTCTGGCGAATCTGTTCTGTGGACAAACAAAAAAAATCAGCATCTGCACGCATCGGCCAGCCCAACCGGAAACAATCAACAGACCTATGGTTATATAAGACAGTTAGTCATGATATAATATAGGTAACAAAGAAATAAATCGTAACAAGTAAATAGAAATTACCAGAAGTATTCATTTACGTCATCGTAGTTCCTCCATTGTGAATGTTTTGATCTCCCCTTTTTACTTCTTTCAGCTTCCTGTAAAGCAAAGAAATCACAAAAGATGACGAGATATAACCAAAATGAAAAACACTCAAATTTATTGGACTCCCAGAAGGGAAACAAGTCTCACTACACCTTAGCAATCACTTTATATATTGGAGTTACAACTTTTGTCAGAAACGCCTCTTTTTCACCTCCGTAGGCTGGCTTTACATTCTCTCCTGTCATGGGACTGACATTCCCAGCTAGCATACCATACAATTCAAAAGCCATCTAAAAATAGCAAAACAAATAAGTACCAATTAGATCATTAAGGCAGATTATGTCCATGAAAGCATAGAGTTGGTTTTGTCTAACTAATTGTAAGAGGCCAAAATCATTGAAACTAAATCATAGCTACACAAATGTTTCACATTATTGTATTTTTGTTCAATAAAAGAAAAGGAACAACACAACAAAAAGCTGCAGTAAGTGGCTAAAAGTTTCCATGTTACTACTCATAAATGATGAAAAGATGCCAATTTAGAACAAAAGTTTTACTGTCTTAACACAATAAGCACTACACAACTCATCGGCACAGAGTTAACTGATAAAGCTCAATCTTTAAATTTCAACAAGCTGCTTGGGGACGGGATTTTTTTTTATGATTAAGCTTTATTAATAAGGAGAATTCTTCATGTTCACAATGATGAACACAGAGACAAACAAATCAAAATGTTAAAACTTCATGGGGATGGAATTGGTGGGTGTGTGTGTGTTTTTTTTGTTTGGGGGGGGGGGGGGGGGGGCACAATAGTAGGTAGTCAAGAATTAACCATCTGAAACATACATGATGATAAATATAGCAAAGGCATTCTGGCATGAATCTTAAATTTGCAGCTTCCCCCCATATTAGCAGATAGAGACCCATGTACAGTAGTTTACGCTGTTGCACTTCTTGCTGTATTGTTGGTAACCTGCAATTTTAGAACATTTAAAGCAATAAATATGATAAAAATTGAAACTGAAGCTTATTACTTTACTTGAATCCTGCCCAACCAAAAAAGAGTATAAAATACTACACAAGCTGCAGAACAAGCACTTCTTGAGATACAAACTAGCATATAAGGTACAAACATGTATATGAATTTAGAACATAAGCCGCCACGTTTTTTCTTTTTCTGGATAAGTCTCATCCATCAGTAAGTGAACAGCTACTATCGTAGTCGATGATATCAATATGAGAAGGCTTACCAAAGGCTACTTTTGCGACCCAAGTACTTGCACCATTTTTTGTAGTTCTTGAAAAGTTTCTTCATTACTTCTGTCAATGCACGCTCATCCAACTAAATAAAAAATATGCACAAGTATGTTATGAGCAAATAAAAGAGGAACTTCTAAATCTAGAAATATTATTTTTATACTTTTCACCTGTGCAGACCGAAGATACTGTTCCTATTTTTAACAACTTGGTGTCAGCATATTTCAAGAATAGAATCGTATATATAAGTTTCCTAATAATAATAAGTTATCATTCTCAGGAAAATGTAAAAGTACTTCTGCAAGGTGCATAACTTTTTTTTTAATAGCTACTGTCTGTACAAAACAGGAAGAGAGAGGTGGGGGGCAAATGTAGTGGCATCGTAAATGCTGGAACACCTAAAGGATTGGTGCAGTGTCCTGAGCCTGGTGTCAATAAGCTGTAGCAAAGAAGCTCATTGGTAATGCTTGTAATCGGTCCTGGAAAACCTAAATGATTGGTGCAGCATCCCCAACTTGGTACCATCAATGCTGAAAGTAGGAGTGGTGGAGGCTGTGGTAAAGAAGGTTATTGGTAATATTCACAAGGGGCTGCTTTGGTGCAATGATAATGGACATGGTGCAGGTGGAATTGCTCCTATGTAAACATAACCAAAAGTGAACAAGTCCACCCAAAAGTACAATCCAGTAATTTCGCATTAAATGTTGAGTAGTACAAATCATTGTTCTGTAGCGGATAGAAAATAAGAAACAGAAGTAGGTGAAAGCAAATTAAGAAACAAAACTGTATCCACTGAGACTAAATCTTTGATTGAGAACAAACCTTGGGTTGTTGATCAGGCTTTGGAAACTGTCGTATGTGCACATTTGCAAGCAATAAGACCAGGTGCTCCCTTTGATTTGAAACATTATGCTTCTGCATATTTATTAACATAATCCATGAACATGAAAATACGGGTTAAGATTATAAATACAGTTGGCATTTAATCATTTAAAGAAGCTTATTTCTAAAATATATCATGACCAACCCAACTGCGCTGGAAAAATAATGATACAGTTCCAGTTACTTCTATCACCTGAAACCCAAACATTTGCTGAAGCCAATCCAGAATGTCTTCGTCTTTCTTCTTCTGGTAGTCCTTCGGCCAAGGTAGGCCTCTAGTGTTACGTAGAGCCAAAACAGCAGCTTGGATCTGCAAATCAAGATGATGAAAGCAATATTTCATAGTACAGAAAAAATTCATTGTACTGAAGGATACCAAAAAATATGAAAATTGCAAAAGTACCTCAGGATATCTCATAATTGCCTGATTTGCACTATCAGGATCAAGAGGGAGAATATTGTAAGGAACATAATACTCTGTCTTTTCAGCAACTTTATCTTGAACGTCCAAAATCTTATCAAATGTCAATCATAATAATATCAGGCATATGTGCAACATCCACCATAAAACAACAGCTTTATATATCACAGTTCAAGAAGTGTAACATAGTTTTACCTCACGATCAAGTTCCATAGATTGTGTCGTATTCACAGCCTTCAAAACTTCAAAGAGAACATTAGCAGTTTGGTATGCCTTTGTAAGCTGTGCACTGGATAAAAACAGAAAGTTGGCAATCAAGGACAGTGTTGACAGAAGCAATTTCCAAGCATATCACCTAAAGATCGAATATCTTCCATAGAACTCACCGATCAGCTTTATCAGCAGCATTTTGCAAAGCCTGGATGTATTTTTTATAGTAATGCTGATAAAAACTCTGCATTTCACGTGCATCACTTTTTTTTACCCTTCCCATTAACGTTGGATCATTCTCCTGAAAGAGTTAGAAAACGATTAAGAAATAGACAAAGCTTAAATGGTTTAAGCTAACCAGAAACCCCCCCCCCCCCCACACACACAACAAAATAGATAAAAGCAGCCATAAATCTTACTGAAGGCTGTTATAGAATCCAACAAAAGAATCAAATAGCAAGGTCTATCTGAGCCTACTATAAGCTAATTCTGGTACAGTTGTATTGCCTTCTAGTCATAAATGTGTTGTCACCGTTTCGGATCAAAATGAAAAGCCACTTCACAACCCACACCCCCCCCCCCTTCTCTGTAGGAAACCCTCAAACAGGTTATCATATATATATATATATATATATATATATAGTTTCTTTAATTACGATAGCTGCAAAGCATTCAGAAGGTCTAGATAAAAGCTTGTACTTGATTTAAATCTCTAACATATTTTTAAAAGGGCACCAAAATCCATACAAGCATTACTGTCTTACTTCTACAAATGAGTGCTTAATTCTCATTCTATGCACCCCAAAAACAAATCTTGGCATGCATTTGATAAGAACATAATAATGCTTACCCTTTCAAGACGTTGAAGGAGAGCAGTTTTAAATTGGCGAACACCACGTCCGCTAGAAGTGGGATCCAACCTATGAGCTTTCTCAAAGGCATAAAATCGGCCTACATCAAAGCCATAACAGATGAGCTAAATGTCAGGCTCCTGGAATGCATAATGAAAATTGAAAAAGAAATATGCCTCAAGAAAGTAATAATAATGATGATGATGATGATGACAACTACATCTCAAACAAGATTAGCAAACATGTCAAAAACAATAATGATGAAAAAATAATAACAGCAACAATAATTATTATTTTTAAATAAATAATACTTTGATTGAGAAAATATGCACTTATTATAATGATTACTACTATTTTGATAACTAATACAGGAACATAAATAAAACATTTATGCACATAGGGTGCGCATACACAAAATTATTCTAGAGAATAGTTCAAAGAATTTATCATTTAAGATAAGAGAATCTATAAAATCTACAAGCGAATGCATTACCATTAATTCCCATGCAACAAGACCACTCAAACAAAGATCCCCCACAAACAAATATTTCATCTCTAACTGAATTCTTCATCACGTAACTAAAAGTGCAATTATTCCTCTCACTCCAAAGTGTCCACATTAAACATAAGGGGCAATATCCACACAAGATAATTACCATGATTTCCAAACTAGATTTTCGAAGAACAGCTCTGCCATGGTCTTTGGCATCACCTAATGGACCTCAAAAATAGTCTAAAATCAAGAACAGAACTCCCTAGCTACATTTGGATGCCCAAAATAAAGGTGAACTACATTCTCACCATTAAACATACACGCGCAGCACCAGTCCACCAATGCAAATTTGAAATTAAACTAGCATCCATTGTTCAAATTTTGAAATTTCCAATTCCCGAGTAAAATAGAATTATAAAAAATAAAAATTTAAAAACTTAAAATAAAATTTTTTTTTTATTACATTTTGATTTTAAAATAATTTTGGCGAAAAGCACATTTTAGTCCCTACATTTTCAGGTGATTCCCATTTTAGTCCCTACATTTTACTTTTACCGCTTTTAGTCCCTATCCTGAAAAACGCTTCCCGTTTTGGTCCCTGCTGTTACTCATTTAACAGAAATATCCTACGTGGCAAACGGTTCAACAGTAAATGCTGACATATCTATTAAAATAATATTAAAAAAAATATTTGCATTTTTAAAAATGCCACGTCAGCAATTTAATTTTTAAAAAAAGCCACATCAGATAAAAATAATATAAAAATTCTAACCTAATTATTTATAATAAAAAAAAAGAAATTAATTAAATTAATTTTTTTTCCTTTTTTTTGGAAGAACATGAAGAACTCAGAACTATGTGTTCTTCATTTTTGGAAGAACATCATCATGTTCTTTGTGTTCTTCCCCAAAAGATTGACTCATATTCTTAGCAAATTAATCCTTATTTTCTTCCCTTTTCTTTGTCTTCCTTTTCTTTTTTTCATGTATCTACTTGGCATCCAAACCCAAAAAATTCTCATTCACAAACCCAAAAAATTTTCACACACTCAAAAAAATACCTTCGAACCCCAACACTACCTTATCAAACCGGTTCCCCTCACTTCTAAATCTCAAACCTTCCTCTCTCTTCCAAAACTCTCACAACTCTTTCAAACTCCATGGCCGGCCTCCTCTACTCATCGCCACTACCGCCACCACCACAACCGGCGGTGGTTCTCTTCTTTTCTTTCTCTAAACGACCTACACTCTGTCTCACGATTCTCTCAAACTCAGACCCAAATAGCTCAAACTCTCTCTAACTCACAGATCGTAGTCTCTCTATCCCAAATCTGTAAGTCTCTCTCTTTCATCTCTCTATCTCTCAGCTCAGTGGTGTAGATCGTGGTGGAAATATGTATTCCGATGGTGGGTTTGTGGGTTGACTTTTGTTGATCTGGGTTTGTGGTGTATGTTGATTTTTGGGTTTGTGGTGTATGTTGTATTCTGATGTTGATTTATGGGCTTGTAGTGTATGTTGATTTATGGGCTTGTGGTGTATGTTGTCTAAATCCAAATCGACTACTCATTTGGAGAAGATTTCGAATCCAGAGTGGAATCAGGTGTACGCTTTCTCTAAAGATCTTATTCAGGCTTCGCTGGGTTTGGTTGTGCATGGAGGCCAAAATTTTGGGTTTGAGTTTTGTGTTTTTTGTGTTTGGTTTCAAAGCATAAGAAAATCTTGTTTAATGTTTGTGTTTTGTAAATTTTTATGCGCATATCTTTTTATTTTGTAAATTTGAGTGATTTTAAGGTTTTGGTTGCTAAGAAAATGCAAGAAAAGAAAAGTAAATTTTTAATTTTTAATTTTCTGGGCAAGCTTCGTTGGGGAAGAAAAATGAAGAACACATAGTTTGAGTTCTTCATGTTCTTCCAAAAAAAAAGGAAAAAAAATTAATTTAACTAATTTCTTTTCTTTTTTTAAAAAATAATTAGGTTAGAAATTTTTATATTATTTTTATCTGAAGCGGCTTTTTTTTAAAATTAAATTGCTGACGTGGCATTTTTAAAAATGCAAATATTTTTTTAATATTATTTTAATAGACACATCAGCATTTACTGTTAGACCGTTTGCCACGTAGGATATCTCTGTTAAATGAGTAACGGTAGAGACCAAAACGGGAAGCGTTTTTCAGGATAGGGACAAAAAGCAGTAAAAATAAAATGTAGAGACTAAAATGGGAATCACCTGAAAATGTAGGGACTAAAATGTGCTTTTTGCCAATAATTTTTTATTAGAATGATATCACATGCACTTCAAGTGATGGATGCAAATCTATCAAAGGGACCAATTTGGTCATTTATCTAAGTTTTTAGGGATTAAAGATTTCAAATTAGAATAACAAAGGGTTAGTTTGATTTTGGCCCAACGTTCAAGGGGATATTATAGCATTTTACCCAAATTTTATCCCACACAAATGTCCACACAAAAAATTTTACTTCCTAGGAGCTTTATTTAACCAGTTAAAATAGAGAAGAAAAAAAAAACACACACACACACACAAATGATGTAGAAAGAAAAATCTAGAGAGAGCAAAAGTGAAAGTAAGAAAATTAATGTGGTTCAACCTAATGGCCAAGGTCCGCAGTGGAAAGCCTAAGCCATTACATCTTTACTATATTGAATTTTCTATTACAATATAGATACACACACGTTAGACTTAATATGATAACCCTAAAACCACAATAGTCCACAGCAATGGTATTCTACCAAACCATGGTCTACTTATTTATGTGAATGCATATATTCTAACACCTCCCCAAACACAAGGCAAAGGCTTGATAAAAACTTGAATTTGGAAGGATAGTATTCAATGCCCATCAAATGATCTAGGTATAAGAAAGAAATGCCTAAAAAATCATTGTTGAAGAGGAGGAAGTCTGTGAAGCACATGATGCACAGAGAGACTACATAGCCAAGGTTGTGCAAAAACGATCTCAAAGAGCATTGGTATGCTGCTTAGGCAAAGAAAAACACTGAGAAGAAGCATGAATGCAAAGACTCGATATGACAACGGAATGAGCTCTATCACAAGAGCACAAGTAGGCATGTCTCGAACACGTAAATTGTAGGGAACAAGGACCTATAGTAGGTAAGGCGCACTAGCTTGTAAGGACTCTAAGCAAAGATAAGATACATGGATGGTGTATTTAAAAAAAGAATCAGTGCATGAAGCTACAAGGAATTGCAGGATTGAGACTGAGAAGGTGATCAAGGGCATGTGCAACACTGAAATAACAAATCGGGGAGGATAATATACATATGTAACTAGCCTAGGCATTGATGAAATCCCTATGGATCAAGATCTTGGTTGTAGGCTCTAAAGTTGATAGAGACTATGAAGGCTAATGAGGAACGGAAATTGAAATTCTAATACCAAGTTGATATAGAAAGAAGATAAACTAATGTGGTGAGAGAAAGCTAGAGAGCATAAGAAAACAAACTAACGCGGCTTCACCTGAAAGTCAACAACAAGCTAAAGGAAGCGTATGCCAGCTAAATCTTTGCTTTATCAGATGTTCTATTACAAGGAACCCAATATTGGGTATATATATTAGGCCTAGTACGACAACCCTAAAACCTTTAAACCACAGTAGCCCATGGTATTCTCCAAAATTATGGTCTACTTATTTATGGGCATATCCTAATATATTCTAACAAAATTAAACATTCTTCCAAGGAAAACACACTCCAGTAGAGCCTCTTGGAACCTCATAACAAGAACAAACAAGGTAGTCAAAGGTGATCTTAGGGCGCCAAGGCCTTGTATCACCTAAGATGTAAGGCAACAAAAAGGTGCTAGCCCAATTAAAGTAAGGTGTCAAATTCATATATATATATATATATATATAATGTATTGAACTATTATAATAAAGTGTTTTTGACATGTTTTTTATAAAGAAATTAGGTCTATTAACTGATTTTAAAATAGGCTTAAAACAAATAAGGCTCTATTAATTATTCTAACAATAGGTTTCATAACAATCTTATTATTAATTAATTAATCTAACAATAGGTTTTAAACAAGCTCCTATAAATTAATTAATTTAACAATAGGTTTTATAACAAACTTCTGTAAATTAATAATTTAACAATTCATTTTACAACAAGCTTAACAAAATACACACTGAGTGGCTCGCCTTAGTGTATTTTTCATGTTTTTAGGCAGTCACCTTAGAGCCTTAGAGGCACCTTAGTGGCGCCTTGCCTCGCCTTGCCTGGGCGCCTAGGTGAGCACTCAACTCACCTTTGACTACCATAGAACAAACATCCAATTGACCATTGTTGGTCAACCTACAACTCAAACAATTTGGACCCTCTACCCTTGGAATACAAAGTATCAACTAATTATTCCATAGATTTCAATTCCTAATCACTTAAAGCCCATGCGAAGCAAATATTCCAAGATCGTGTCCCCATCATTCAACGTCTCCACATTGGAACCAATAGAAGCATCTTTGTTTACTGCGATTGAGAAAAATCCAGGAAATGCAACTTTTATAGGTTGATTCCCACACCCAATGTATGCCAAAACCTCACCACAAAATGAATGCAGCTAACAAGCCCCTCACTGTCTCCCACCCCACCCAAATGCTTCATTAAATATTACAGCCATATACCTTTTTTTATAAGTAATAATATTTTATTAAAATAGAAAATTATTTCATGTTCACAATGTTGAACACAAACTATTTAAAAAAAAAAATCATACCAAAATAAATTAAATAAAAAGCGAGTCTTGGAACTCAAAAAATGGAATACAATGTGTAAAACCCCAAGGGCAAGACCAATCAAAACAAGGTACGAATCAACAAGGAGTTGAGCTGATCAAGAGATCTCTCGATCCTCAAAAATACAGCTATTCCATCCTTTTCACACTATCAACATCAAACATAACAGAGTAAAATTCCAAACTTCTGAATGGTACTCCCAAACCAATTCCTCCATCCAAATAATAGGTCTTCTACAACCAATGGCACCACCCATAGCCATATGATCTTACAATCCTCTTTAACTATTGACTTCAATCTTCCCTGTATTTCAACCAACGGCCCATATCCAAAGATGATCTCCTTCCATGCCATACATCCATTAATCCATAGCCTTTTACCCAACAGAACTAAATTAAAAGTGGCCATTTTCCAAAACCCCAAGCCCCCATTTATAATTATAGACTAATGACTTGTCACTGCCAAAAAGTGGAAATTATTTGCTTTTGTGTGATAAATTTCTAGAAACATCAACTTAGTGGAGAAGTCATTCATGTTATTAGAGACACCCATCTACAGAGATTTTTTAATTTCAAATCTAGATGTCTTCTCCCTCATTTGTAGGGCCTAACTTTTAGCTTGTTAACAATCACTTTGGAATTTGGTAGCTATACAAACTCTATCCAAGTTCATTGTAACCGCGTCTATATATTCAGATCAATGTACCAATCTCTACACAGAGAAAACAATTCAACACGTGTTCAACCAATACACCTTAATTCATCAACAACATGTTAAAGTTTCACAAATTAAAAAAAGCAATGCCATATTTGATTAGATAGCATAACACAATATTGGGGAAAACAAGCATCTTCAATTTGACACCAAAATTTCTGCAATATAACAACAAACTCTGAAGATGAGTTAGTAATCGGTGGGCCTTTCCTTTAAACGCATTTTCACATTTAGAGAAAAACCCTCACTAGTTGAACTTTAAATTGTTTCACATCTATTGTACTTATGGCTTAAGATAGTGCACAATTTAGATATACACACACACACACACATATATTTAGATGCACAGAAAACTCAAACTTTTAAGTTTTAACCCAACCACACTTGTCAATTTATTAGGAAGAAAGTATTATTTACTATATTGTCTACTTTGAATAAGATAGTATGGTATAGCCACTAATGGCTTAAGCTCTAGCTCAAATTCATTACACAATACAACATGCAGAGCAAGTACCACAAGGTTCACAACCACTCAACACAGAATATTATACTGTGAAAAAAAAACCGTAGCTTTTTTACTATTCTAAGAGCAATGGAGCTTGTAACTTACAGAGATAAGCAACTCTAGGGTTGCTCTTTTCGACTTCATTGGCAACACGAAGAATCGGAGCGATTTCTTGAAGCGAAGACGGCACAACCTCACTGTCGAAGATCGTTTCCCCAAGGTTTCCGGCAGTCTGCGTCCGCATAATCCTCCTCTGCTGCGGCTGCGAAGATTGATCGGAGCCTCCTCCGGCTCTCGCCGAAGTCGACGCCGACGACGACGACGCCATGTTCTCTGGCCAAATCCGACCAGAATCTCAGAATCCAAACACCTTTTACACAAAAGCACAAATCTAAAACAGTGAAGCTTCAATCAAAGCAAACAAAAACAGTGCGAAGAGAAACTGCTTCTCTGCTTACCAGATGGTTGAGAGAGAAAGAGAGAGCGATGACTAAGCTTCCGAATCTGACATCTGCAACAGCACAAAGAGAATCGGCGAAAAGGTGATGAAGCTGAGAAAGCCAAACAACAATGTAGAAAAAAATGCTTGAAGAAAGAAGAGCTTACAGATGAGTGGTTGAAGCAGAAACCCTAGAGAGAGAGAGAGAGAGAGAGAATGAGGAGTGAGAGAGAGAGAGAGAGAGAGAGAGAGAGAGCGCTGCAAGTTTAAGCAACTTAGTGAGGAAGGAAAAGCTTAATAAGCAGCAGAGAGAGTGAGATAGAAGGCTTTTGGGAAAGTCTTACTATTATTGTTGGTATTTTGAGTGTAGCGTGAAACTAGTGTGAGTGAGGTAGAGAGAATGAGATACTGTTGTTTAATTTTAGTGGGGTCTCTTCTGCGTGTGTGCTGGAGTGGCGCCGTATATAAAAGAGGCTGAATGTTCTTGGAAATCACAAGACTGCCACGGGACTCCGTAACTAATCAAATGCGTAAAACCTTTTTTTTTTTTTTTTAATAGATGCATAGAAATTAAATTATTCAATTTGCATTTATTGATGCATGAATTTTGGGTATGTGTGTAGTTTTTAGATATAAAAAACCAACCTAAGAATTTACTATAAAAGATAACATTCTTTTTGTCCATTAGTGAACAACTCAATATATTCATGTAGTTTAAGGAACTTGTATATAAAGCTTACAATAATAATTATTTTCAGATTTGCTGACTAATGAAATGAATATGAATTATATTTGCACATGTCCTATTCTAAACTTTGTAAAAGTAAAAATGTCATATTAACAAGTTTCCTTAGAGTAATTGTTAATAAATTATATCATGAAAGTTTTTAACATCATTTTCATGAAAAATATAAAAAGATGTCAGAAAAATTAATTATTTCATCATTTTTTTCATAAAAATGTTTTTAAAAATAGTTTCTAAATTAATACTTTTAAAACATTTATTAACATTTCTCAAAATAAATATAATTTTGAGTCTTTTGTTTTTAAGAAAAACAAGATTATCATTCACAACAAATGAACATTTACATCAAAGTACAAAACCTCTAAAGTAGAGAAGGAAAATCTTCCAAACAAATTACATCATTAGGAATAAACTTGGGAAACTTAACTAATGCATATGCCTCCAAATTTTCCATTTGCCTTAACACATGAGAAAGAAGCATTGCCCTGGTACATATTCAAAATTAATTCCTAATCATTGTTGTATAAATAAAAATAGTTTGAGTAATTTTAGACTTTAAGTCATGGGATAAGAATAATCAGCCTGTCAAATCAGGTCCCATTAGCACGCATTCCAAAATAATAATAATAATTTAAAAAAATCCCTTCAGTTTGTAACGCATATAAATGGTAATATTGTAAAAACTAACCAATCCAAGGGCATCTAGGGCAGGCGATTCGAATTTGAAAAAAGGGTAAAGATTCATAAAGATACAAAGCTAAAAAATTGGGAAAAAAGAGCCGTTTTTCCAAAAAACCAAATAGACGATTTTAACCTCATCAAAACACCCAAATTACCACCTCTCTAACTCACTACCAAACACCCGCAAGGACAATATAGTAAAAACAACCTGAGTGCGGTAACTCCGAACGGCTGCTTTTATTAAAGTTTTTACTACTATTACTGCTCTTTTACCGAGATAGCACAGGACAGTTTGGTAATTCCAAGAAAAGGTAAGGGGTAGTTTAGACCAAAGGAGTTTACGATTATCCTAGGGAGAAGCGATAAATGTCGGTTTGTTTTGTCCTAAAGCCCACTTTTTTGGGTATAGACGTGGGGGTGGGGTGCGTGGAGCCCACTCGGATTGGGTAATCGCTACTGACATGTTATCAGAACATGAGTCCACTTTCTGCATAGGATGTCTAACGACGAATGAGGACGTGGGAGGACTGGACTTTTTCTCTCTGATGAGTTGGAAATACCTCATTTTCAAGCAAAAGTGAAACCTATGAAGCAAACTGATCATGGGAGTGATTTGAGACAATTTTTTTTTTTTTTTTGAAAGGGATTTGAGACAATTGACCGTATAGGATGAGGGCGATCAATTTTAGGGCTACAGATTATTTTATTATAATTTTAATAACCGTATAGGGTAAGGGTGATCAATTTTAGAATCACAAATTATTTTATAATTATTTTATTATAATTTTAATGTGATAGATTATGAGTAATTAATTATTACTTACACAATTATAATAAAAAGTTATAAAAAATATTGTAGTCCTAACTTTTTCTAAATATATGCCAAATTGTTTGGGTTAAGCTTTATTATTATTATTATATTTTTATTATGAACAAAAAAAATGCTCATACAGTGCGATATCATTGTCCTGTCTCGCTTAATCTCGAATTTTATGGCATGAGACCACTAAAATTACTTGGGGCTATCCATGTGAGCATAACATTTTAAACTAAAGTACCATGACTCGAATCACAACCCTTAAACATGCAAAGATGATGATTCAAAGAATTCCTATTATCAAGCTGTGACCGTCGGTGGTGGGTTAAGCTTTATTATTCTTATAAAGGTATTGATAACCATAACAATGATAACAATAGCTTTATTATTGTTATCAGTTATCCTACAACACTTTTTTTTTTCCCCATTATTTAAAGATATATCTAGATCTAAAGGTGTTAAAAATATTATTCCATTTTCTACTTTCCGAATGTATTTTCAAGGAATGGTCTTTTTGAGTTTTTAACTTTACCTATTCTGTATGCCCACGGGCCACAACTTGGACCCATCACAAGTCCAATTGGTCCATCTCCACCATTACTCCCTAGGATAGATATTGCTTTACTTCAAACACGGAAAACTATTAGACAATTGGGAGCAATGCTCTCTTTTCTCACATGAGAGGTGGGCTCTACCCCTCATGTGAGAGAAGGAAACAATTCTCCTAGAGTATGAAGTGTTACCCAATAAACACACTTAGACTTTGGTTGAAATGAAAAATCTAGATCTTAGGTTAAATTTTGCAGAGATATCAAAACACACACAAATACAAAACAATAAAGGTAGGATCACCATAAAAATTCACAACATTCCTTAATTTGCCTACCAGGAAAAAAAATTGCAGAATTTGGTGGCTCAGGTGTGTGTGTGGTTAGTAGGCAAATTAGAGGTGTTATAAAATTATTGTGAATTTTTATTGTAAACCTGATTTTATAATATACTTTTTTTATGAATAAAAAATACTTTATTGACGAAAAAAGAAAACTACACAAAAGGGTCACTCTCATTTACAATCACATCTTCAACATTAGAGCAGTGACCAGGACAAAAACTACCAAAATGGCGACTAGACCATTTTGTTGTAACCTTGATTTTATTGTATACAAAAGCAAAGAAATAAAGACAAAAACAATACAAAACCCCAGAGTCAAAAAAGAAAAGAAAAAAATATTTCCTCCTTGAAGGACGACCAGAAACACATGAAAAGTAAGCAAATGTAGGAATAAAAATAGACGGAAAGAAAGCAACATATCCCACAACTACAAGCATAAACCATACCTACAGTAATCTGTAATCTCATCAAACACCTGGCCTTGCATGCGGGCCCAAATGCATTACAAGCAGCTTTGTCCCATTGTGCCTCAAAAGTCAAATGAATGTTTATTAAATTGGATCCGGCTTCTTTCCCGTGGACACGTTAGATTGCGGACATGTGTCCAAAATTAGACACATGTCCATTAGCCACTAGCCACTAGACAGAAGCTGAACCATATTAAATTTACAAAACGGCCTAAGAAAACGCATAGAGCCACCTTACATTGAAATTAAACAAAATACATTGTTCCGAGTTCCAATACTATGGCTAATCCCATACAGGACCTTCATCAGGTCATGGGGGCATTACCTTCAGTATCTTTTCTTCACAGTTCATGGCAAAGAACCCACTTTTGCATGTGGGTATATGAACCTTCTATATATCTTGTGGGTATATGAACCTTCTACCTCCGATCCATGTGGGTATATTGTGGGTGTTCAGAGTTTACAGCAACTGGAGTCAGCGCTGGGTTTTTCTAATTATTTTATTTATTTTCTTAATTTGGGTCCTTAAATTCACTTTTACATTGGGGTTTAAGTACTAGCCCAAGTAGGCCAATGATCTTCTAAAAAAATAGTAGTAGCCCAATGATGGACTGTGATCATTTGCACCATGTAATACCTTTTTAATGGTTGTGATCAAAAGTTAAGAAGGTTACTTTTAATATCAATCATTAGATAAAAGAATTTAAAAGTTATAAGAGGTAAAAGATGAAGAAAGTTGAATTTTTTTGTGAATGATTTAGGGGGTATTGCACAATGTAATAGCCCTAATTATTCCATTGGATCCAAATCTCCCAATGATCATTTCAAAAAAAAAAAAAAAAAAAAAAAAGAGTAGTAGCCCAATGATATTGTTTCTAGGAGCTGTTTGATTTCTAAAGTTGGAATCTCACCTTTGCCTTTCAAGGCTTCATGAGATTTATGAGTTACTTGGTTCAAAGAAAAAGTCGCTGGACAACAAATCTCACACCTTAGCTTATTGGGGGAAATGTAGTGAGGTTTTGTTGTTATGATAGAAAAGCTTAAGTTTCAAACTCTTTACCTGACATTGGGGCCACCAGCTCCAAGAGCGCTAGACAACAAAATTTAAAAAACAAACAAAACAATGGATTTATTTATATCATTAAATAATTTTAATGGTTAAGTCCCAAAAATGGGTATTTATAGTTTTATACTATGTTACTAATATTTAATTAGTGGCATAGAAAGTTTCCAAAAAAAAAAAATTAGTGGCATATAGAAAGAATGATATGTATGACTTTTTTTTTTTTTTATATAGAAAATTTCAACTTATGGCGTCCGCTCTTGACGATAGCTTTTTATCATCAGACCAAGACACTAATCAATTTTTAGTGTAGGCACTAATTGGATCACAGATCTCTTATTCAACCATCAAAGATTTTATATGTTAAGCTAACTATAACCCACAATGACACATGTGACTTGGTAACAATAACATGTGTTGGTGTAGTGGCTATGCCATGTGGAATACACTTGTGCATCATACGAGAAGATTGGAACACTAGTGCATCTTCTTGTGGGCAATTTAGTGATCTTCAATTTGCATTCAAATGATCCTCAATTAGTTTCAAGCTTTTATTGAGATTGTGCTCTTTGATTTAGTTCAAGTAAATTTAAGCAAGTTCCTAGTTGTTAATATTTCTTCCTTACTTATGCATGTTATTACTTTCGTGTTTATTAAAATCTCTCCATCACTAAAAGTATTTTTAATTGATGCATTGTAACAAACCCACACAAAGTTGGATGCTTACAAAAATAAATTAATTATACAATAATTTATTTTTGTCATATAGGATCACTAAAAGTATTTTTAATTGATGCATTGTAACAAACCCACACAAAGATGGATGCTTACGAAAATTAATTAATCATACAATAATTTATTTTTGTCATATAGGATTTCAAAAGTGAAGGGAAATTCCAATTCAGTATTTATCTATGGAGAGAATTGAACAATATAATTGAATCGGAAAACTCTATACTTAATTGAATTGTGTGTTATGTTATATATATATATATATATATATATTTATATATATAAAACGAGAATTGAAATATTCTCATCACAATTTTCCATGTCATTATGTTCTCTCATTAAGTAATAATTAAAATATTATCACTATTTCTCTTTCTTTTTTTCTTTTTTTCCCTGATGTAGTTAATAATGGAAAAAGCTTACCTCTAAATCAATTTGGAGGAAAATTTCTTCAATTCATTACATAATGATAAATAAAACTATCCATGTGTATTTCACTATTTTAAGTCACATAACATATTTACTGAGTCATATGACTTATTTAAATAACATGTAGATGTTTTTATGAACCACCACGTCACATATATATATACACACACAAAAAATCACCACATAATAGGTTGGAGGAAATATTTATTTCTTAATAATTTAGTTTTAAAGGCATTAATTACATTTCTTGTGTTAGACTTCAACTTCCCTTAATTTTTTGTTACACTTAGCATTCTATCACTACAACAAAGGTTTCGTCGCCAAAAGTTTTTTATTTTTTAAATTAGTTGGACCTTTTGGCGATGAAATTTTTCGTTGCTAGGAATTCTAGTGACGAGGTATACGCAACGAAACCAGTTTTGTCAACAAAAAACAAATTTCATCGCCAAAAGAAATAGGTGATGAAAATTAGGACTTTTGGTGACAAAAATTTTCGTCACCAAAAATATATTTTGTTGAAGTGTATTATATTTATGGTTGAAATTGCCCTAGACTCACGCACGTGTGTGTGTGTGTGTGTGTGTGTGTGTGTGTGTGAAGGAAAATGAAATACTCTTCATTTAGCTCTCCACCTTAGCAAAACTTCGTATTTATGTCATTGTATTATTTATTGCAAGATAAATGCATTTATTTTCATGTATTAATTACATATAGGTAATGTAATAATTATTTGTTTAAAAGAAATTTATGTTGATGTATTAATTTATTGTGGGGGTAAATGCATTTGTTTCCATGCATTAATAATATATATGTAACGTACTAAGAATTTAGGGTATTGCAAATTACACCTCCAAAGTTTGGGGTGTTTGGATTTTACACCCTGGAGTCTTAGAATTTGAATTTTACCCCATGAAGTTTGAGAGTGTTTAGATTTTACATCCTGATATTTCAAAATTTGAATTTTACCCTCTAAATTTTAAGGGTGTTTAGATTTTACTCCCTAAAATTTGGCAGTGCTTGGATTTTACACTTTGAAGTTTCAAAATTTAGGGGTGTAAAATTCAAGCACCCCTAAACTTTAGGGTGTGTTGATGCTCAAAAAGCCCAATAGCAGGAAGAAGACCAACAATATGAGTAGAAAAAAGTTAGTAAATTGGGAGAAAAACTATTAAGCCCAAACGGTAGGAATAATGGATCATGAGCCTAGAAAATAATAAATGGGCCTTGAAGAAAGCAAGTGGGTGTAAAGGAGCCCAGGGAAAGGAGTAGTAAACCCATGAGCAGTATGAAAGCAAGAATGGGCCGAAACAGACCCAAAGTAATAAAGTAAGTAAGTAAGGGGTTGATGGAAAGTCCATAAACCCCAAAGGTAAATGATATAGTAATTGGGCCGGAGAAGCCTAAAAGAGTTAGCAAAAGGCCATGGGAATGCAAAGTTGGAAGGGGCCAAGGATGTCCAGGGAAAGAAAGTGGGTCGAGGATGCCCAAGGAGGAAGAAATGGGCCAAGGAAGCCCGTAAGCAAGGGAATGGATCAAAAAGGCCTGAAGAAGCATGAATGTAAGCCTAATAACAATACTGGGTCATTGTAATTGAGTGAAAGAAAAGCATACAACAAGCCCAAAAGAGGCCCAACAAGCACGGGTCAAATAATACCATTGCAAGAATAACAGAATGGCATAGCAAGAATGCTAGCAAGTTTACGGAAGGAGCAAAGAGTGGGTTAATGAGAGAAAAGCCTACAATCGAGCAAGGCCCAGCCCTCAAAGGAAGCAAGCCATAAAGGATGAAGGATCGGGAAACTAGTTCGTGCCACAAGAGGTCAAGAATGAGCAGCAGAACACACAGACGAGCCTCCAGGCCATGACAAATGCATGAGCAGTAGACAAGTTTTGGACACACATGGAAGTGGAGCACGCACAAGGCTCAAGCACCACTAACCTATACCAAGCCAATATAGGGGTGGTGGGCCATGGATCAGAGGTAAGAGAAGGTATGGTCTGGCGGTGGGGAGAAGGGGGAGCCTATTTTGGAGTTCTTGCTTAAACACTTTTGGAGGAAGTGTTCTGTTGGGATGATATACCACCCAAAAGAGGGAAATATGAATTAGAATCACTAGGTGCATGCTATGAGGGGCAGTGAGAGAGAATGCCCACCTTGTTTTGGATGGGAATGCCACGGTGAACAAGCAAACAAAATAGATTTCTTTGTCTGGTAATGGGATGTGGTATGGCCAGCACAGGTAAGTGGTGGTGGTTGGGCAGCTGACAGACCAGTGTGTGGTCTGGAAGGACACTCACACCCAGACAAAAATGGTTAAGGGGTAAAATGGTAAAAAACAGTCGTGGCAGGCAGTATATAAAGAGCCTATGTCGTGCACAGTAGGATCATCAACATAGCAACAATCATAACGAGAGATTCACAACATTACAGTAACAACAATCACCACTATAACACACGAGTAAGAACTATAAGGAAAAGAGGGGAAAAAAGCAAAGTAACAAAACAAAGAGAAAGAAAAATAGAGAGTAGGCAAGAGTGTGATAGCAAGCATGCACCAATAGGTTAACCCCTTCTCTTTCTCTCTAAAAGCCTACCCTTTGTCAAGGATTAAGGATTTTTTAGGCATAAGTCATTTAAGCCCATTCTCTTAAAGTGGGTAATTTTTACAACAGGATATTCCTGTGAGGTTATTCACATTGAGGGAGTGGTTCCCTCCTTGGTCTTAGTTCCGTAATGCAACTAAGCATGATAGACTAACCATTCACTCTTTGCTTTTATTGATCAAGTAGCAGTATTATTTCTCTTTTGCTGTTGCCATTTCATTTATAATGCCTTTTCTTGTTGTTGTGTTGTTCTTGTCCTTATTTTAATTGAAAATCTTTTACTTATTCTATCTAACAGCAAGTATATTTTTCTTTATTGTTGTTATATTGTGTTTGTTTGTCATAACTCTTTTGTAACAGTCTCATTTGCCATGGGCATGCGACCAAAGTTTCAACAAAGAGGTTTTAGTTTGCACACAAGCCAGTCTGAGGTGAGTTGTAATTGGACCGGTCTTAAATCTTCTACCTAGAACCTTTGGGTCGTAGTGTGGCAGGAGGTAGCCCAACTCACAATCTCAGAAAGGCCCACCACAGGGTGTAAAATCCAAATTATAAAACTTTAGAATATAAAATTCAAACACTCCTAAATTACAGAGGTAAAATCCAAATTCTAAATTTTATGGTGTAAAATCAAAACACCCTCAAACTTTAAGGATGTAATTTGCAATTTACTCACAAATTTATAAGAAAAAATTCAATTGGAATATGACATTCTTCCTTAGGTTTAGTTGCTTTAACAAAATTTAAAATAAAAAAAAAGGAAAAGATAAAAGCAAATTTAGTAACACACTAATCAATAATATAACAGAAAAAAAAAAATTGTGTGCTTAAGCTTTTCTAAATAATCAAATATTTGTAGAATTAATCAAGCAATGCATTAAAATGTTTTATTATACTAATCTTAATAATTTACATTTTCTCTCTTTTTAATGCATGTAATGTAATTAAAATTAATTCCCCAAATATTTTTATCATATAATGAGCATTATGCATAAACCATAAATAAATAAATAAATAAATAAATATATATATATATATTAATAAAAATATTTCAAAATAAAATTATAGCATATTTTAATCTCCCCCTTATTTGAAAAGCATTACATTTGATTGATTGGTAACATACAAATTGTCATATGTCGTTACAAAATTTCACTAAGCTCATAAATTTTATATATTAAAAATTTGTGCCATATATAATGTCATGATCGAGAAAGCACTAGTAGTTTCTACATTATATCAAAAAATGACTAGGCAAGTTACAATTAAACTTATTTTAATTATTTATCCAATATCTGTCTAGAGAGACCTGATGTGTGACTTTGTACATATTTATACAACACACACCCCTACAATCCAATCCAATCCAATTGAGTCCATAAACTTAGAGTATCATATCTACAAAATTTAATGTATACTCCATGAAAAGTTACACAAATTAAAAAGGAGGACAAAAAACCCTTCCTCTCTTTCTCATTGCATATAGGTTATGCGATGTACATGTATGTAGCCAATGAAGGCATCTTTATTTTGGGGGGAGGGGGATGTTGATGGGTCTGGCTAGTAGAGGTAAATGTAGTGGTGCTTGTTGAGGTTCCTAAGGAAGAAAAGCTTGACAAAGACACTGTTGAAACAACTTAGTTTGGAGGGTCATAAGTTAGGTCGCTGAGGGTGGTGAGCTCTTTGGTTGGTGGATTAGTGATTGGGGTTTAAGAGATTAATGGTTGGTTTGGGTTTGGATCCATGTTTTGGGGAGGGTAGTTGAAAATGAAGCTAAATTGGGGGTGGCCGATTAGATTAGTAGTAAATTTAGGATTCAAATCCTTTAGAATCTTTAGAATACTCTACCATATAGAGTTATTTAAATCCCTCACTCTCATTTTTATAATAAAATGTCAAAATTGTGCCATATCATTATTCTATTGACTTATTAATAAAATAATGCTTAAAAAATTCATTGAGAAGGGAAAAAAATAAAAATGAAAAATCCCCAAAGGCCTTGTTTTCTCAAATACATAAAGAATTAAAAAGCCATGTCTATCAGGCTAAAAAAAAAAAAAAAAAAGCCATGTCTATCGATATTTTGTTAAGAACATTGAGGCCCCGTTTGGATTAGCCTTGTTTTGAGTCATATGACTCAGTTCTAATCACTCAAATTGAGAATTGCGTGGGACCCACTGAGAACTGAGTGTTTGGCTTGATTTCCTCTTCCTGTTTTCTTCACTCAAACTCAATTTGGGATGAGTGAGAGTGATGAAAACTGGAAACAAGAAAATGTTGTTTTCTATTTCTCAAACTCAAACTCTATGGCAATTCCGTAAAATGGAAGACCTCATGGAGCCCACAGCTTCTATATTGTCCCATCACTACTTGATCTCTCTCCAACCTGTTCTTCTCTGTCACTTCTCCTTCTTCATTTTTTTTTTCTTTTACCCAGAGCTCTCTCTTCTCACTGACCCAGAGCTCTCCTTCTCTTTTTTGTGTGGCATCAGAGAGAGAGCAAGACCAGAGATCAGAAGCTTCGCCTGCCTCGAGACACGCGGACCTCGAGATCGAACTGAGCCCAGGCCAGATCTTTTACTTCTTTCTTTTTCTTTCCTCTTTTCTCTTTTGTTTCTTTTCTTCTTCAAGGTGGGTTTTTGCTCTTAGTTTCTTCTCTCATTTCTTTTTTCTTTTCTTTCTTTCTTTGTTCTTCACTTTGGTTTCTTCTCTTAGTTGCGCTTTTTTTTTTTTTCTTCTTCAAGCGGTGATGGTAGAGATGGCTGAGTTTGGGTCTCCGATCTAAGGATTTGGGTTTGGATTTTTTTGTTGTGGTTGTGGTGGTTTAAGGTTTGGATTTTTTGGTGGAGGTTGTGGTTTTGGTTGAAGGTTGTTGGTGGGTTTGGATTTTTGATTCATTCGGATTTTTTGGTGGAGGTTGTGGTTGTGGTTGTGTTGAGGGCTGTTAGTGGTGGTGGTTGTGGTTGTGGATTTCTGGGTTTGCCGTTGGTGGTGGTGGAGCTGGGTTTCGGTGAAGCTGGGTTTGAAGAGCAGAAAAGAAAAGGGACGCGGAAGAAAAGGGACGCGGGTAGCAACCGTATTCTTTTGTGCAATGTCAGTGGGTGGGTTCATCATTTTGGCAAAAAGTGAAGTTAAAAACTGAGATACATGACTGGGTTTTGTGACCAAACAAAAGTGTTGGATTTTTTGAGTGATAATGGAGATTGAGTTATGAGTTATGGGTTTTGAGTTTGAGTTATGAAAACTGAGTACTGAGTTATAAAAACTGAGACACCTCTAAACCAAACGGGCCCTGAAGCAAATACTTTTGGATTCTGCTTCGCACTTCCATGCACTTCTTTGAATATTTTCTTTCTTTGTGGAACTTTGAGTATTTTCCTTACGATTAAAAATGACTAACTTCTTCTGATTTACCACCATTATAACATCACCATTCCTTGTGAAAGACATTGGATTCTGAGATGACAAATAATTAAGACCAAAATTTCTTTACCACATATTCTCTCATCGTTACCATTAGACTCTTCCAAGGAAAAGGCAATGGCTAAATCGAGCTTGGGAGGACCAATGATTGGGAGATAAGACTAAGAGATAGAGAGAAATGAAAATGGAAAAGTGTTCTAGGAGATTGCCATTGGAGGAAGAGAAAATTAGTAAATTACAGTTTCTTTTTTACCTTGGATTAAGTATTATTATTTTTTAACTAGCATTGGCGGCTCTATATAGAGTCTAGGGTGGTCTGACCACCCTGGCTTGGAAAAAATAATTATTATTATGTATAAGTTTTAAAAATTTATGAATTTTTTTATTCTTAAAAAAGCTTTGTGAGCACCCTCAATACTTTTTAGGCCCAACGTATTTAAACTTTGGAAAAATTTTGGTAACAAACTTAGTTGTAAGCTAAGGGTACAATTCCATTTAATATTTTTTTATTGGATGTGAATTTTGACAAATCCATCATTTAGTTACATTTTATTCTTATATCCTCCATGTAAGGACACGATTTGGTGACGAACCTAAACAGTATTGGGTTCGTACGTAAAAGGCCCAGACAATATGATTTGTAGAGCGTGGGTGTAAAGAGCTAGATTAACGGTGGTATCTACCTCCAAAATTTTCTTTCAAGCCCATACCATGTTTTCCTTCTCTTTTGTTGGTATAATCAACGTCTTTTCTTAAATCCCTAGTGTTACTTTCTCTCCTTCTCTTCTTCCTTTTTTCTCTTCAGTTTTATGTGTGTTCTCCTTTTTTTCTCGATTCCCTTCTCCATGTTCCTCTTTTAGTTTATATACTCCCCTGCGCGATCCATCTTCACCGAACACGTGTAGATTGTGCCCAGGGGATTTCTTTCTGTCCCATCTGGCGCCTCCTGGAACTTCCTATGGGCAGCTGTAAGGCTGCTTTCCTGCTGCTCAGGTATCACCTCCACATTAATGCGGCCAGAGAGTTGGTTGAGAGGTCATTAATGCAGAGGCAGCTATAGTTTTAGATATTTGTTGGCCTTATCTCTTTCATCTTTAGTCGGCTACTCTACCCCTTGAGATGACCTACTTCTGAGGTCTGATCGTGGTGATACCACGTCCTGATCGTCTTCGGACGCGATTGTCCTCGGACGCATACTGCCGAGGAGGATGGCATCCTCGGACGGGTGCACGACCTCGGATGGGCCACTGGCCCAACAATCCTCAACCAATTCTGAATCCTATGGGCCTATCGACTGAATGATCCCCACAATAGCCCCTCAAAATCCTACTTTTCGACTCCTCAAGAGAAAAGGTGGGTTTTGACGTCATGAGCCTGCACCTGTGCGCGTTTCGGGGCATGCCCCTGACGCTTCAGCGCCCCGATTTTGGCAGTATTAAATTCTGACAACTCCCTTGTCTCCCACGTTCGACGGTTAGATCCAAATCGAACGGTAGGGGGCTTCTCTTGTTCTGTGAGCGGGAATTTCGCCGCTCACAATCTTCACATGACTATAAAGGCGTTCCCAGATTAAACCTGTACCTTACCCTTAATGGTTACGCGGTTCCAAGGCCTATACACTGAACCTGCCTTC
Organism: Quercus lobata; assembly: GCF_001633185.2. Lineage (NCBI taxonomy): Eukaryota > Viridiplantae > Streptophyta > Magnoliopsida > Fagales > Fagaceae > Quercus > Quercus lobata. The sequence goes on along the minus strand of NC_044904.1, from coordinate 9,806,063 downwards.
TTCTTGTCTTCACTGTTCTCCTGGCGACTACAAATAATCGTACGTTGTCCGAGGTCCTTCCTTTGAACCTGTAAGTCCTCTCGAAGCTTTTACCATTTTTATTCAAAATCAAAAAGTTTTTTCTCTACTAAGTTTCTTTAGAAAAAAAGAAAAAGAAAAAATGGGGAAGCAGAGGAATCCCTTTCGGTGTCTCGTCGACTCCGAGGAGGGTATTAGAAACTTCCGCATGAAGTACAGTATCCCACCAACGGTAGGGATGAGGTATGCGGCCCAAGGGGAGTGGGTTGACGCCAGGCAAACTGGGGAAGTGGTTATCCCCATGATCGCCTTTATTGAAGGAGGGATGACCATCCCCATGGGTAGTATCACCAGGGGTTACCTTAATTTCTTTAGGCTATCTCCCACCCAATGCGCCCCCAATATGCTTAGGATTCTGGGAAGTATAGACGCTCTGAATCAGAGAATGGGTCTAGATCTATCCCATCACGACGTGAATTGGGTGTATAGCCTTCACCGCTTAGCTGACCAGGACTACTATCTCAAGTCGAGATATCCTGAAGTAAGGTTGATTCAGTGCCTTCCTACTTCAAATAAGCACCTAAAAGAAGATTTCCTCATTTTTTCTGGGGAATGGCATGATGGTCTATCTTGCCCGACTGTGGAGGGAACGCCAGGTGGGTGCGAAGTTATAGACCTATGCTACTTAGCTCATAATCACATTTTAATCACCTTTACTATTTTCGCGTCTCGCAACTTTTAACTTTAAAATCAACGGTCTTGCAGATAGACGCTACACAAAGCCCAATCTCAGATTGGTCAATAAAGCGAGCCTAGACAGATTATTGAGAGCTGAAATATACGTGAACGAGGCTGATGGTCAACTACGAGCAGCACATTTAATTCTCGGATATACCCCCCTTTCTTTTGGCTTTCAGGCACCGAAGTGCGTGATTAGGGCACGCGATCCTCGGCTTCGCCGTATCAGTGTTGCCTACGAAGGATTCATTGTCCCCGAGGGTATTCCACTTCCCGAACACACACCTCTCACAGAACCTCTTTCCGTGGCCAGCATCTCAGCGGGGCTTTCTTTACCCTCACCTTCCCTCAAGAAAAGGGGCACCAATAGGAGAAGGAAAAGGGAAAAAAGCAAGCAAACCGTTGTAACAGTATCGGAATCTACGGACAATTTTGAGATTTTCGATCAGCTCTCAAACCCCGAGGAAAGTTCTGACGAGATGGGGGTAAAAAGGATACCCCAAAAAAGCCTAATGGAGCTGATAGGAGGTCAACAGGGAAAGTCTGCACCTGCCCAAACAGTACCATCCCAGGTTTCATCTCTTCCAGCCAGGTCTCCTCCTCCAGTCACCCGCCACCCTCCTCAATCATCCTCGCAAACAGCACCGCCAAGCATTGCCGAGCCAGAGAAGCGCAGAGAGCAAAAAAGTAAGGGGGTGGCAGATGCGAGCAGATCCCGCCCCACTCGAGAGGAAGATGTCCAACGAGCGGCGAAACAGCAGAAAACCAGACAATCTTCTACGCGGGGCCAAGAGAAATCCGATTCCCCACATCCCGATTCACAAGCATGGCTGCCAGTTCCTATGCTCGGTGGGGAACCCCTGCGAAACGACGCCTCTGTAAGGGATTATAACGGCGGCATAGGGTGTCATGTGGCCTCGGCCATAGAGGAGGCCTTGTTGCTCCCAAAGGATATGGCCGAGCTAAAGAATGTGAGGAAGAATCAACTCATCCTTGACAATAAACGATATTTGGGCATGGTGGGAAGCTATCTTTTATACTGCTTCATTCTGTGACTGCTACTCACTAATGCGTACTTTTCATTAACTATAACACTAACTCACCCCCCCCCCTTTTATTTTTTACAGATCATCCAAAATACCTTCAAGCTAGATGAGATGCTTAATGCTTGTTCTAACCAGCTAGATGGTGAAAGGAAAAGAAGGGTAATGGCTGTTCAGACCTTGTCCAAATCTGAACAGGATCTAACCGTCGCAAGGAAAAAGCTACTGGTCGAGGAAGAAGCTCGCAAGAATGTTGAATCGTCATCAGAAGGCTACCAGAAGCAGGCCGAGGAACAGGCCAAGCTTCTGCGCGAGGCGAATGCCGAGCTGAAGAAGACTCAGGAGCAAGTTCTTGTTTTTAAGAAGCATCTAGAAGAAACTCAGAGGTTAAGGGAGAGAGCTGAAAAGCTTAAAGAACAAGCCGAGAAAGCAAAAATCGAGTCTGAGAAGGCAAAGGATGAAGCCGAGCAGAGGGGCTACAAAATCGGGATAGCTGAAACTGAGAAAGCGTTAAGAGCCGAAGTTCCAGAGGTTTGCCGTACTTTCTGTGCGAGAACCTGGAGCGAGGCTCTTAACCGGGCTGGGGTTGAAGCCTCATCTGAACTACGTAAGCCAGAGAACGTATACTACCCCGAAGCGATACGCCCCTCCGCTCCTCAACCACACCAAGCTGATATTCCAGCCCCAGCCATTAACCCCAGCGAGGAGGTTTTACCTTACACCTCCTCTCCAGGAGCTTCCCCAAGCAAATCCATCACTGCTTCGAAGACCTATACGGTCTCACAGGGTTTTCAACAAGAATTGGACTCTACAGTTCAATCGGCTGGGGGCATCATCAAAAAGTAAAAAGATAGAAACTGCTTTGTAATTTTAGTTTAGACACTTAATAGAGGACTTTCTTGCTTACTTTCTTATCATTCTAATGGTTCTAAGTTATCTTTACACTTACTTACTTTGTCGTCGTAATTTTGGATGGATTTATTTCAGACGCCTCTTTCATTGTACGCCAATCTTGCATTTGAAGCTCTCTCTTTCTGACTCCTTAACGAATGTTCATAAGGCATTACTTTTACTAGGATTATGATTTAGAAAAACTCATCACCACTTTTTCTGCCGTTTAATAATTCAATGCACAACTTAACAGGTAGGTTTCTACCGAATTAGTGATCTAAGAATTTGACATAACATAGTTTCTGTTTAGCAATTCAGTATGAATGACAGGATGTTAATTTCCACTAAGTTTGCGGTCCTGGGACCTGGCATAACTCGGTTTCTGTTTAACGATTAAGTATGAATGATAGGATGTTAATTTCCACTAAGTTTGCGATCCAAGGACCTGGCATAACTCAGTTTCTGTTTAACAATTCAATATGAATGATAGGATGTTAATTTCCACTAAGTTTGCGATCCAAGGACCTGGCATAACTCAGTTTCTGTTTAACAATTCAGTATGATAGGATGTTAATTTCCACTAAGTTTTGCGATCCGAGGACCCGGCATAACTCAGTTTCTGTTTAACAATTCAGTATGATAGGATGTTAATTTCCACTAAGTTTTGCGATCCGAGGACCCGGCATAACTCAGTTTCTGTTTAACAATTCAGTATGATAGGATGTTAATTTCCACTAAGTTTTGCGATCCGAGGACCCGGCATAACTCAGTTTCTGTTTAACAATTCAGTATGATAGGATGTTAATTTCCACTAAGTTTTGCGATCCGAGGACCCGGCATAACTCAGTTTCTGTTTAACAATTCAGTATGATAGGATGTTAATTTCCACTAAGTCTGCGATCCGAGGACCTGGCATAACTCAGTTTCTGTTTAACAATTCAGTATGATAGGATGTTAATTTCCACTAAGTCTGCGATCCGAGGACCTGGCATAACTCAGTTTCTGTTTAACAATTCAGTATGATATGACAGGATGCGGAAATCATAGAATGCATATTTGACGTAAGTTAAAAGAGAATATTTGAATTAAAACTTCTTTACTAATAATAATACCTTCTGAGATTATTTACATTCCAAGGATGGAGTACAGGTTTTTCGTCTAGATCCTCTAGATAATAAGCCCCTATTCCAGCTACAGAAGTAATTCGATACGGTCCCTCCCAATTGGGTCCCAGTTTTCCCCAGCTTGGATTCTTAGTGGCCCCCAGGACCTTTCTTAGCACCAGGTCGCCTATGGCTAATGGCCTCATCCTCACATTGCTATCGTAGCACTGCTTGAGTTTGTGCTGGTAGTAAGCTAGCCGAACCATCGCGCTTTCCCTCCGTTCTTCAATCAGGTCTAAACTTTTTTCCAACATCGCATCATTATTACTCGAAGAGAATGCACTGGTCTTTAATGTCGGGAATCCAGTTTCCAGCGGAATAACGACCTCGGCTCCATAGGTCATGGAGAAAGGAGTTTCTCCCGTCGAACGCCTAGGCGTTGTCCGATACGTCCAAAGCACATGTGGGAGTTCCTCCACCCATCTTCCTTTCGCGTCGTCTAGTCTCTTCTTAAGCCCATGGACAATGACTTTGTTAACAGCTTCAGCCTGCCCATTGCCTTGCGGATAAGCTGGAGTGGAATATCTGTTTCTTATTCCCAGTTCTGAACAGTAATTCCTAAAGGCATTGCTATCGAACTGGAGCCCGTTGTCCGAAACAAGAGCTCTTGGGATTCCAAATCGCGTAACAATGTTCTTCCAGACAAACTTCTTCACATCTATGTCCCGGATGTTCGCCAAGGGTTCAGCCTCAACCCATTTGGTGAAGTAGTCTGTGCCGACCAGCAGGTACTTCTTGTTTCCTATAGCTTTAGGAAAAGGGCCGACGATGTCTAGCCCCCATTGTGCAAAGGGCCAAGGACTTGAGAGAGGGTTAAGAACTCCTCCAGGTTGGTGGATATTCGGAGCATATCTTTGACACTGATCGCACTTCTTAACGTACTCCTGCGCTTCTTTCTGCATATTCGGCCACCAATAACCTTGCGTCAGTGCTCGGGATGACAGGGATCTTCCTCCTGTGTGGCTTCCACAAATACCCTCATGCAATTCTTCCAGGATTAATTCTGCTGCCTCGGGAGACACGCAGAGCAAGTATGGCCCAGAGAAGGACCGTCTATATAGCTTTTTATCTTCGGATAACCAGTACCGAGGTGCTCTCCTTCGTATTTTCTCAGCTTCTACCTTATCTTCGGGCAGCACATCACTGTCGAGAAATTTTAATATAGGGTCAATCCAGCACGGCGTCAAACTAGCTTGACGAACTTGGCAAATCTCCTTTTCTGGTGAAGTGGGAGTATGCAAGTCTTCCACGATAATTACCCGAGGGAAATTTCGTGCTGAGGAGGTGGCAAGGGTCGCTAAGGAGTCCGCGTGGGTATTCTCGCCTCGTGGAATATGTAATACGTCGAACGACTCGAACTCTGTTCGCATATGCCTAACCCGGTTCAGATACCCTTGCATTCTCGGGTCTCTGGCCTCCAACTCTCCAGTCACCTGGCCAACGACCAGCTTCGAGTCCGAGAACAGTTTTACTGCCTTTCCACCCATTTTACGGACCATACTCATTCCCATTATCAGAGCTTCGTACTCTGATTCATTGTTAGTAGCTGAGAACCCCAGCCTTAGCGACTTCTCAATGATGACCTCTTCGGGAGATATCAGGACCAATCCCAGTCCAGCTCCCCGTTGGTTTGCGGCCCCATCCACATATGCCCTCCATACCGGCCCTCCTGGCGCGGATATTATGCCAACCGATTTTTCATCCATGTGTTCTTGACTCCTACTAACTTCTTCAGGGCACTCAGCGAATTCCGCTACTAGATCGGCGAGTACTTGACCCTTCACAGAAGTGCGGGGCATGTATTTGATGTCAAAAGCACCCAGAATCGTTCCCCACTTGGCAATTCTGCCGGTATAGTCAGCACTTCTAAGTATGGATTTGAGAGGCAATTGGGTCAAAACAACTACAGTGTGAGCTTGAAAATAGTGTGGGAGTTTACGTGTCGCATGGACGACCGCCAGTATGGCCTTCTCCAACGACAGATATCTCACCTCCGCTTCATGGAGGGATTTACTTACATAATATACCGGCCTCTGGACGCCATTGTCTTCTCGCATCAAGACAAAACTGACCGCGTGTGGAGCTACCGCCAGATAGGCATACAATATCTCATCCACTTCAGGGCTAGACATGATCGGCGGTTTGGATAAATAATTTTTCAACTGCTGGAACGCCTCAACACACTCCTCGGTCCATTCGAATCCCTGCCACTTATGTAACAGACGGAAGAAAGGACGACACCTTTCGGCTGACCTGGAAATGAATCGGTTTAACGCAGCTGTCATCCCCGTCAACCTCTGCACTTCCTTTGGATTCCGGGGCGCTTGCAAACTGTTAATAGCCCTAATCTGATCTGGATTAACCTCAATTCCCCTATGGGTCACCATGTACCCCAAGAATTTTCCTGAGCCTACTCCAAAGGAGCACTTCGAAGCATTCAGGCGCAACCTGTGTTCTCTCAGTATCCCGAAGATGCTAGTGAGGTCCTCCACATGTTCAGTCACTACCTTGCTTTTCACCACCATGTCATCAATATAAACTTCAATACTTCTGCCCAGCTGTGGCTCGAACATTTTCGTCATCATGCGTTGGTAGGTAGATCCAGCATTTTTCAGACCGAAAGGCATCACCTTGTAATGGTAGTTCCCAACCGGGGTCACGAAAGCGGTCTTTTCTTGATCATCGGTGGCTAACGGTATTTGGTGATACCCTTGAAAGGCATCCAAGAAGCTCATTCTAGGGTGGCCCACGGTCGCGTCCACCAGCTGGTCAATCTTTGGCATAGGAAATGGGTCTTTGGGACATGCCTTATTAAGATCCGTGAAATCCACGCACACTCGCCACTTCCCCGTCTTCTTCTTCACTACCACCGTATTGGCCAGCCATTGGGGGTAAAAGACTTCTTTGATAGCCCCAGCCTGTTTGAGCTTGGCAACTTCACTTCGGACTGCCTCGGCATGCTCTTTCGATGGTCGCCGAGGAGTTTGCCTTCTAGGGGGAACGGCAGGGTTTACATTGAGTCGATGACAAATAAAATTTGGGTCTACTCCTGGAGCCTCATACGGGTCCCATGCAAAGACGTCCACATTAGTTCGAAGGAACTCCAGCAAACTCGCTTTCTCTTCCAGAGGCAACTTGGCCCCAACCCGAAAGAATTTCTCTGGATCATCAGCAACGGTCACCTTCTCCAGATCTTCACACTCTACCCCATTGGTTGGTACGTCTAAACCTAATGCTGGGGTCTTTAATTGCTATGACTCATTATCGGCTGTAGCCGAGGTTTCTTCCTCAGGCCGATGCAGTATAGCCGCTACCTGGCATTGCCGAGCAACCGCTTGGTTCCCTACTATCTCCAGCACTTGGTCTCCGGACGGATACTTCACCTTCTGATGCAAGGTAGATGAAACCGCTTTAAGTGTGTGAAGCCAGGGTCTGCCCAGGATAGCCGTATACGGAGAAAAAACATCTACGACAATAAAATCCACCTCCACCACCTCCGTGCCTGACTGTACGGGCAACCTGATTAGTCCCATGGGAATGACTAATCTTCCCTCAAAACTGACCAGAGGGGAATTATAGGTTGTCAAGTCCTGCTGCTTCAAACCAAGCCCCTTGTACAAATCCGGATACATCACATCCGTTGCACTTCCCTGATCAACCATCACCCTTCGGACATCGTACCCACTGATCCTCAGCGTTACCACCAAGGCATCCTCATGGGGTTGTATGGTTCCCTCCAAATCTTCGTCTGAAAAACCCAAAACCAAGGGGACACGCTTCTTGGCTCTCTTCCATGCTTGAGAACGATCCTCAGCCGGGGATCGGGACACCGATAACACTCTGGTGGGGCAAGATCCAGTCCTCCCTGGGGCCGCAAAGATGACGTTGATTGTTCCCCGAGGGAGCCTTGATGAAGCATCCCCACGCACCTCGGAACCTGCTTGGCTCACCCTTCCACTAGAGTGATGCAAGAGCTGCCTTAATTTTCCTTCCCGGACCAATTACTCCAAATGGTCCCATAAATTTCTGCAGTTGTCTGTCGTGTGTCCATGGTCCTGATGGTAATGGCAATACAAACTTGGGTTACGTTTTGTAGGCTCTCCTGCCATCCTGTTAGGCCATTTGAAAAATGGCTCGTCCTTTATCTTCTCCAAAACCTGCTGAACAGGCTCCCGAAATACCGCATTAACGACCTGGGCATCTGCCGAGACCGACTGGCCAACAAAGTCCCGCCTTGGTCGGTTGTTATTATAACGATCCGACCTGAAATCCCTCCTCTCCTGAGGGATCATCTTGGCCTTTCCTTTCCCCTGAAACTGATCCTCCTCTATCCTTTTGTACTTCTCTATTCTGTCCATCAGTTGGCGCACACTGGTAACAGGTTTACTCGTCAAGGATTTCCTCAAGTCGTGATCAGCTGGGAGGCCGGCTTTGAAAGTAGTTATGGCCACAGCGTCATTCTTCCCTCCTATTTCGTTGAACATCTCCCAGTACCTATCCGAATAACTCTTGAGAGTCTCGCCCTCTCGCATAGACAAGGTCAACAAGGACCCCAGCGGCAAAGGAGTCCTGCTGCATGTAATAAAACGAGCACCAAAAGCTTGGGTCAGTGCTTTGAAAGATCCAATAGAGTTGGCCCTTAAGCCATTGAACCACCTCATCGCCGTCGGACCCAAGCTCGACGGAAAAATCTTGCACATCAGGGCATCATCCCTGGAATGAATAGCCATCTTCTGGCTGTAATAGCTTACATGTTCCACCGGATCCGAATGGCCATCATACAGAGATAACGTAGGTTGACTGAATCGCCGAGGATGGGTAGCATCATCTATGCTTCTTGTAAAGGGTGACCTGGAAATTTGACTCAAGGCTTTGTTCATGGCATTGTTTCCCACGCCCCTACTGGTTGGACTTTTACGCCTACGCCTATGGCGACGCTCCTCTTCGTAGGAGAAAGTCTCACTCCGCGGAGTTCTCGATCTCCGCCTGTAACTAGTTCCATCCGACTCCCCGGATGATAGTTCGGAGCGAGGTGGGGAACGCTCCCACCGTGCATGACGTAACTCTCTCTTCAAGTCCGCAATTTCTCGTTGCAGATCCCCATCATGCTTCACGTGGGAAACGTGACTCTTCCCGCGTGTACGGGTTCTCGTGGTGTGAGTAGTATGTATGCTCTCCTCTTGGACCTCCCTCCGTTCGGGACTTTTTCGAGGACCATCATGCTGAGAGCCCCTTGACTCCGCCTGATGCGGGCTGATATCACCCTGATGCAGCCCCGCTGCGGGGTGAGGCAATTCCACTCCTTCCATCGAAAACGTTGTGTCGGAGGTTGTACAAGCTAACACAAGCTCTTCCCACAGACGACGCCAATTGTAAGGACACGATTTGGTGACGAACCTAAACAGTATTGGGTTCGTACGTAAAAGGCCCAGACAATATGATTTGTAGAGCGTGGGTGTAAAGAGCTAGATTAACGGTGGTATCTACCTCCAAAATTTTCTTTCAAGCCCATACCATGTTTTCCTTCTCTTTTGTTGGTATAATCAACGTCTTTTCTTAAATCCCTAGTGTTACTCTCTCTCATTCTCTTCTTCCTTTTTTCTCTTCAGTTTTATGTGTGTTCTCCTTTTTTTCTCGATTCCCTTCTCCATGTTCCTCTTTTAGTTTATATACTCCCCTGCGCGATCCATCTTCACCGAACACGTGTAGATTGTGCCCAGGGGATTTCTTTCTGTCCCATCTGGCGCCTCCTGGAACTTCCTATGGGCAGCTGTAAGGCTGCTTTCCTGCTGCTCAGGTATCACCTCCACATTAATGCGGCCAGAGAGTTGGTTGAGAGGTCATTAATGCGGAGGCAGCTATAGTTTTAGATATTTGTTGGCCTTATCTCTTTCATCTTTAGTCGGCTACTCTACCCCTTGAGATGACCTACTTCTGAGGTCTGATCGTGGTGATACCACGTCCTGATCGTCTTCGAACGCGATCGTCCTCGGACGCATACTGCCGAGGAGGATGGCGTCCTCGGACGGGTGCACGACCTCGGATGGGCCACTGGCCCAACAATCCTCAACCAATTCTGAATCCTATGGGCCTATCGACCGAATGATCCCCGCACTCCATATTTGCAAAATTTCAAGAAGATCAAAGATCAATAGTTATGCCATCAATGAAATATTTAAATTTCAAGTTTTTGTAGTCTAATTATACACAAAAAATAAGTTTATGGATTAAATAGTAAATAATATCCAATTGACATGAAATTTGATATATGTTTTAAGAACATAGAGAGAATTTGCAATTCAACTGTTAGATTTTCAAAATATGTAATAATGTTAATTTTTTTAGTGAGAGTTGTAGCCTTGTATTACAACTTAGTTTATAGTCAAACTCTGTCCTTAAACTTTAGTCCCCTTAACATATTAGGTCCTTACTAGAAAAAAAAAAGTCAATTTTATTTAGATAAATTTTTTGAAAGATATATAGCTTGCAACATTGACGATGAAACTATCCTGTAACAATTTCAAAATAAGAAAATTTGTAGAAGGAAATTGTAAGACTTTAAGTATTTGCATGTGTGTGTGTGTTTGTCATCAATATATGAAGATTTTTTTATTAGATTTTTTATAGTTTAAGTTTCTTAATGAGCACCCTCAAATAAATTTTTGGAGCCGTCACTATTAACTAGATCAATTATTTTGGTTCAATGATTATTTTTAGGCATTATTTTATTTGTAAGTGAGTGGAAGGATGATGTAACATAATCTTGACTTTTTATTGGTAAGGGAGGGTAAAGATTTAAAGAACTCTAAATGGTAGAGTACTCTAAGAACTTTAAAAGATCTTGATCGGTAAATTTATGGATAAAGGTGGCTTTGTGTATTTTGAATTTGGAGTTTGGTGATGACAACTTTGGTTGTCATTGGCTTTTGAGGTGGTGATTGATTTTCACCGGTTACCTCATAAACATGGATATTTTCATCGTCAACACCTTAAAATGAGTCTTTATTTTTACTGTCACTTTGATTTATTGTAATAATTATAGTGCTATTCAAATCACTCACAACAATGTCTTCCATGAATGTGCAAAGCATATTGAGATTAATTGTCACTTTATTGAACAAAGTTTCTCTCCAAACTTCTCATATATCTCTATATTAAGTGTGAATTTTGAAAATCTAGCCGTTGGATTGCATGTTCTTATTATATTCTTCATGCATGTAAAATTTCAAGAAGATCAAAGATCAATTGCTATCTCATCAAATAAATGTTAAAATTTCAAATTTTTATGATCTAAAATTGTGTATAAAAAATAAGTTTATTGATTGAATAGTAAAAAATATCTAATTTGAATGAAATTTGATATGTATGTTAAGAACATAAGGAATATGAAATTTAAAGGTTAGATTTTCAAAATTCACACAAAAAAATAGATAAATGAGAAGTTGAAAAGTTTCTCTCCAAACTTTGTTCCACTTTATTTGTCATCATCTCCTTCACGACCTTCTCCCACTTCAACCTATTTCCAATATCTTCACTATGTCCCTTTCTCTTTGTCGCTTCTAAATGCTTTTCTCCAAACTCAAGGTAGTCTTAGATTTGCTACATTGAATTTGAGTGAGATGTTAGATCTATTAGGGTCCAAGTTTATAGCAATATATCAATGAAGTTTGCTCTATTTTTACACCTCAACCATACAATCATCTGAAATTCATAATACATATATATATGTCGAGGCGGTGCAATATTTGCTGGGCCAATAGCCCCACAAAGCTTAACATTCGACTAAACCTTGAAGTTCAATTTTGCCTTTTCAACTAGCTGGACTTTCATTAACAGTGAACTGGTGAAGTAACCTTAACAAATGATTAAAAAAATAAAAATACGGTGCTGAGACATCAGCCACAGTAAATTGGCTGAGTTTTCACCCTGTTTAAATGAAAATTCAGCCACTTCAAAAAATGAACAATTCCATTGACCCCATTCAAATTACTTAAGCAGATAGATTGGGCTTAGGCCCCCATATTCTCAAAACTATTCCACTATTTATTTGTTTATTAGACATTTTTTTTTTTTTTTGGACAAATAAAGGTGTCAAAACTTTTTCAAATATTCCACTATTCTTTCATGTATATGCAATCTTTTATTTCATGAATTATTATAGAGAAGAATCCTATGAAGTGACCTAAGATGCTGACAAGAGGGATAAGATGGTCTATAAAATTTGAGACTTTCGAGTTTAATAGGACATGCATTTGAAACCTTCGAGTTTAGTACATGTCCTCTTTTTTTTTTCTTTTTTCTTTTTTAAGTCTATTAAACTCACCACCCGTGCCTAATGTCATAGAATACTTATAAATAGCTAGGAATAGTGGAATACTGCAAGAGTTTGAATAGTAGTAGAAAAATATGACAGTGACACCCTTACTACTAAATCTTTTTCAAAGACCCACCAGAGACTCGAGAGGGAGAGAGAGAAAGGACGGCAGTTGAAACAGTTACGTTTGGAAACACCAAAGAGCCTTTTTGAAGTGCAAAAATAAAAACAAAAACACGTACACAAGCAAAAACAATTGGACATTGAAACAGTCAGAAAAAACACACACACCAAACCTCCATTTCTTCAAAACACACTGTTTTCATTTGTCAACTTTCGTTTGTCTCCCTCCATAATAAGCTACTGTCACTCGCCATGTTGCCCTATTGCTACAATTCTCCACCTCCATCACTTTCTCCTCCACTTGTTTTTGTCTTTTATCTTGCTTTGCAGTCCTTTTATATACTTCTCTCATGTCTTTTCCTCACCAGCATCTCCAACATTACATTCTTCTTTTTTTTCTCTTCTCCCAAGATTCCTCCATATTCCTTGTTTCTTCTCTAAGAAACATCGATCAAATCCACAGCTGTGAAAAAAAAAAATACCCAGTCTCAGTTTTTGAGGTTTTTGTAGTGGAAACTTCATTGAGTAGGGATATTCCTTCAAAAAAAAAAAAAAAAAGGCCTTGGCTAGCATTTGAAGAATTGGGTTTTGCGTGAACTTTTGTGGTCTCTGCAGTGCTTTATAAAAAGGAGCTAAAAAGGTATACAAGTGACATTTTTTTGGCATGGTGTGTGTTGTATATTTGTATAGTTTTCTATGCTAATGATTTAGTGGATCTGTGTTGAAAGAAATTACTGGATGTTAATGAATAGTAGTTGAATTCTGTGGTCCTTACTGTTGTTAAAAGAAGCTCAAAATGGTAGAAAAGAAAAATGTTCACAAAGTGGACTTTTAGCCTCTCTATAACTCCTTTTATTTTTTCTCTGTTTTTTTTTTTTTTTTGGGTTCTATATTGATGAATCAAAGAGAATATGGTATTATTTGAGTTCAATAGGTTCAATTATAGGCTTCTAAATATGTTCAAGTTATTTTGGTTTTGAATTGTAACATGGAACTAATAAAGTAGGGAGAATTGGATTATGCAGTAGACTCTAGCTTCATTATTTTCCTCCAATTTTCATGATATTATGCAAATTCTAAAGTAATTTTAAGGTACAGGATTCAGAGAACTTTGCTTCATATTACATGAATGATATTATAGGTAGGTTATATGGCAACTTCAAAGTAAATTTAGCATTTGATGGATTAAACCTTCATTGCAACAAATCTGCTTGTAGTTAGTCTTAAATGAGTAATTTCAAGATGATATTTTTCTTCCTTACTTTTGGTAGCAAAATTTGACCCTGTCTGGATTTTCTTGGTTAATAAACATTCTTTCATCTAAAGAAGAGATTTAATATCAACTCATGAGTGTATGCATGTATTTTTTACAATACTATTCATTCATCTTTCCTTGTGGATCCGGTGTAGAGGACGAGGTTCTAATATCAGTGGAAATGGCATCATCTTTGGAGGAGCTTCTTGCAGAGGAAGGGTTTAAAAGAAGATCAATGAATAGGTCAAGTTCATCCTCCAAAGCAGTTGGTGCACGTATGTCATTCTACACTTTCCAAGATTCAGTCAAGAGTGATTCAACATTGGGTCACAGGAGTAGGACAGGCAGCGCAAGGTCTGATGTAGATCGATACAGTCCAAGAGGGGAATCATCATCAAGTGATGATGTTAGGGATCCAAGACCTAGGGATAGTCCAGTTAGAAAAGAGAAAAATGATGAAAAATTGAAGAAAGAAACTAGGGAGAGACTTTTTAGAGATATAAAGGAAGGTAAAGGAATTAGCGCTAATTTATCAAAAGATATGTCACGAAATGAAATAGATGAGGTTGGTAAGCATAATACTGAGAGATTTAGGGATATATATTCAAATAAAATGTATAGGTCAGATGTAGGGAAAGATAAGCATTCTATTGGAGCCAGGGAAAAGGAAGTACACAAAGAGAGGTTAGGCATGCAGACAAAAGGTGACAAGAGGCATGACTACAATTTGAGAATACAGCTGCTTGGACATACGAGTTTTATTGCTAACAAGAAGAAAAGCATTAAAAAGCCCACCACAACCTCTTATAACACATCTAATAGGGGTTCAGAGAATAGTAAAAGCTTTGAAAATAATCAGACTCAAAATCGTGATAATTTTGTACAACTAATTTCTGAACCTGCTCTTGATGAAGTTGCTATCCAAGCCATAGTTTCCATCCTAAATGGATATATCAAACGCTTTCTATATGATGAAGATTTTCGGACAATGCTCCGTCACAACTGCTTCTCTTCCCTTATTAATTTTGAACAAGGGCAAAGTACTGAGAGCAATGTCACGGCCAGCCTTGAGAAAGCAATTGAAACAGTAGAAAAAGCTGCTGAGGACACTTCAAGTGCTAAGGACTTGAAAAAGGCTTCGTTTCAGCTGAGGGAGATTACGGGGTTAAATTCAAATAATTTGAAGGATGGGTTCACATCTGAAATTCCTACTGCAAAGTTGTCAGCTTGTGCTCATCTCTACCTGAGTGTGATATATAAGTTACAGAAGAAAGACAGGTTTTCAGCACAGCATCTTTTGCAAGTATTTTGTAGTTCACCTTTTCAGGCCCGAACAATGTTGTTGCCTGAACTATGGGACTATCTATTTCTTCCACATCTTTCACATTTGAAGGATTGGTGCAACAAAGAAGCTGATTCTGTAGCAGATACACTAAGAAGGACAAGGAAACTGAAGCTTCTTGAAAAAGTGTATAATGAAATTCTGGATTCTGGTACTTATCAGTTTGCAGTTTACTACAAGGATTGGCTCACAGAAGGGGTTGAAGCTCCTTCTGTTCCTTCCATTGACATCCCATCAGTCACTCTTTGGGGAGCTCGGCAGGGAAGTTCATTTAGTCATTCTTCAGAGTTGTCTAGTTCAAGTGGTCCATTCTCTCCTCAGCCTATGGTCAGCAAAAGACTGTATGATGCTGTGTTTAGGTCTTCTACTAAAGCAGGAGTTAATGAAGCTGAGGATAGTGGGGAGGCAGAGAATATTGATGATTGTACAAGAAGTATTGGTGATTCTGATCTTGTTAAAGAAACATTAACGTACTCTTCTGAAGCAGTTAAATATTCAGATCGTGATCTTGAAGAAGATTCATACAAGAGTGTGCTGGATGATGCATTCCTTTCTGTGAGTGGCTTTTTTTAACATTATTGTCTTTAATTCTTTTTCTTTACATTATTTCTGTTTTAGCTAATAAGAAATTATGACTGGATCCTTTCAACAAGCACATAAAACAACATTTAAGGAGTATCTCGTTTTCCTACTTTAAAATGTGAGTATCTTTTTGTTTTTTTGGTGAAAAAATTATCACTTTTTCTTTAACAGCTTTCGGAGTATTTAGCATTGCTACCTTTTATTTTCTCTTGTACTATAATCTGCTTCATGAGATGCATACTTACCTGCCATTATGCCACAAATAATCTAAAGGAACTGCAGGAATTTTGTATTAGTGAAAGATTTTATTAAATCTGGTTTGCCCATCAGAAAAGTTTTTTGCTAGTTTCTGGCCATTTTTAGCTTGATTTCTGTTGTCAGTTGCTTGGCTATTGCAGTTTTCCCCTAAATGTCAAGATGGTACATAATAAATCATTTTGCATGTTATTCTATGATTGATCATTTTGCATGTTATTCTATGATTGATAGATGTCAGCATCCTTGGTTCTCTGTCTACTAACTGCTGTATTGGCAGAAATGAGAAAATATTTTTTCTTCAACAAATAATGATCCTCTCATCAAATTTCACTTCTCTTTTTACATGCAAGAAAGGTCTTTCTCTCTCTGTCTCTCTCACACATACAAAGACAGAGTAAGTTAATGCTCACAAGAAGCTTAACATTTTTGTAGGAAACTGAATTCTCATCAGTAGCTGATGAAGGATGGATGTTGCATGGGTTGAGTGCTTCACCCAAAAGTAATCTTGATGATGAATTTGGTGACTCTACTATATGGCAAGAAACTACAGGCAATAGCAAAATGCCTCATGCAGAAGCACATACAAAAGAAATAGATGAGCTTACACTCAAAAGCCTAGCGAAATCTATTTTTGAACTGCAACAAAGTGAATGTTCTGTTGATCTTGGTGCTTCTTCTTTTTCCAATTCCAGTGAGGCATCAACTTCCTGCTCAGTTGTAAATGTACTGAATTCTCAACCGTGTCTATTTCATAATTATGTTCTCATTGTTCTGTAATTAGTTTCTGATAGTTACTTCATTAACTTATTGTCTTTTAAGTGTAGCCAATCAGAATAAGTTCCTCTCTTCAGGGTGAGTTAAAAGGTACTTTTTTTAAGGAAAGATTCTCCTTTTAAACTAAAAATTTTAATCAATTGCTAACTTTTACATTTTCTTGGCACAGAGTTACAAGAAAGTCATGAATACTTTGATGAACTTTCTTTTTTCTCGAGCATTCCTCAAGACTTCATTTGCCCACTTACTGGACAGTTGTTTGAAGATCCAGTGACCCTAGAGACAGGTCAAACCTTTGAACGAGTGGCTGCCAAGGCATGGTTTGATAAGGGAAACAGAACATGTCCAGTGACAGGAACAACTTTAGAATATGTTGCTGTGCCACTTACCAATTTTGTTCTGAAGCGTGTAATTGACAATTGGAGATTGGAATATTGTAGGGATCTCTTGGATTTTTCCTCTCAAGTAATGGAAAACTCAGGAGAACATGGTCTTAGACACTTGGATGAAACTATTATTGTCATATTAGAGCAGCTTCTCACAGCTTTCAGTGAAGAGGGGAAAAGAACAAATGCCAAACATCTTATATCACTTGGTGGCTTGCATTTTCTTCTTCAAAGGTTCGAATTGGGAAAGATGGAGGAGAAAGCACATGCAGTAGCACTATTGTCCTATTGTATAGAAGCAGATGCAAGTTGCAGAAATCAGATAGCAAGAAATATTAACAAACGGTGTCTTCTGGAGCTACTTCAGAGCAAGCAGGTTAAGATGATAATGAATGCAGTGTCATTGTTAACTGAACTGGTTTGCCTGGAAAGGTGTGTAATTTTTAATTGTTGGTAGTCAGTTTTGCCAGAGCCTTTTTGGTTGCTTCTTCATCATCTTGCTTCTTATTGGTTATGTAAATGTCCACTTCTTGTTTTATGATTTGCACTGCCATTTTATCATGTCAAAGATTACTGTGCTCCTGTAATGACAAGAAACATCAATGGGGATTTAGTAAAGACACATTTGAAAGGGAAGTTCTAAACATGGACTAATGACTGAATTAGATTTCTTAGTATGCATTTAATATGGAAATTAAGGATCATATAATCTAAAATCGATCAGTTGTCCTGGTTTCAAAGTTTCTATTAAGTTTTAACAAATTTGTAGAATTGTTGGAAAGAAAAGTTGAAATGGATAACAAGGTAGGGAAACATTTACCTAGAAATGTTCTTGAGAAAAAACAAACATAGAACTACATGACCTTAATTGGTTTTAAATTACATACACATAGTCCAGAAGAATTTTCCGGAAGTTAAAAACCTTTTGACAATAGTAAAAAAAATTTTTGATGAAAGAAATTTCAGTTGAAATATTTATTGATACAAGGCATCGCATACTTTGACCTGGTATATTATTAGGTCTCTTCTTTAGGGCTCTGCCAGTGTGCTAATTAATTGCGTGTCAAGTTCGAAGTGGTTGTTGAAGCATGTGGTCTTTGTCATTGCAGGAGGAAAGATGTTAATTTATTTCTGAGTGGCTTGCTGAATGAAGGGATAGTGAATACCCTGCATGTTCTACTCTTTTATCTTCAGAGTTCTCCAAAGGAGCACAGACCTCTGATTGCTGTACTTCTGTTACACTTGGATCTTCTGGTATGCTTTTATAGTTCACAGAGGTTTTATTTATTTATTTATTTCCTAGTTTAATCTTTGTTCTCTGCAATTTTTTTCTTATTTCCATGTCAATTTCTTTGATTCTGACCTGAAAACTTCGGCCCAGTTAATATGAACCTGAAAACACTCTCTATATATAGTTGGACTGTGATGACATCCTTCCATGCTTAAAAATACATAGAAAAGTTAACTGTAGAAATTCCTACTTCAATATCTCTGTATTCATGGATGTAGGCAATGTTGAAAGGAACTTAAGGCCAGGTTCATCAAGGGGAAACTAATGTATAATCTTATACAGAAAATGAGTTTGATTGTTGCATATTTGACAGAAAGCATGACAAAACATGGTTATTTATCATAATTCTTGTCTTTGCACTAAGCATTTGAAGGGTGCTTTTGACAATTGAAGGTTAGAGAAGTAGTCCCTGGCACTCATGTCTCTGCTAATCAGTGGATATTTTCTGTGTCTGAGGGCTTAAAAAAATGTTGGCTGAGACAACCGGGTGGTTGCAGGTAGAACCTCAGAAACAAAGCATATATATAGAGGAGGCAATTGATGCCATTGCAGTGGCTCTTGAAGATAGCTTAGTAAATAAGAAAGTTCGGGAAAAGTGTTGCAGAGCACTTCATATCTTAGGAGGGCGTTTTTCATTCTCTGGGAAGTTATTGACAGAGAGTTGGATCCTAAAGCAAACAGGATTTGAAGATAGCTGTGAAGTGAATTCTCTTGAAAATGAAGACGAGAATTTATTAGTCGATGACACTATTTCATGGGTATAGTTTGATCTCTGTCTCTCACATTTTTTCTTTAATTGCTAATGATACTTGTCCAGGTTTTCTTATTATCTGTTTTCTCATATATTCTTTACAGTTGAAGGTAATTTTTACCAGAAGAAAAAATACAATTTCCTAAATCTTGACTCCTATGTAAGGTTAAGCTGGATTTAAATTGTTAACTTATTCTCTCATCTCAAACTGGTCATGAAGTGCATGCTATAATGCATATCAAAATCAACCTTTAAAGATTCTTCCAGTTTAATGAAACATAGACTTTGTAATCCACCATGTGTTGGGGTGGGGGAGGAGAGAACTCTTGTCTATAATGGAAAAATGAATTTGAAGGCAATAGAGCTGATTTGGCATTCCTTTCAGCATGGTATCTCTTATACATGTCTCCACCTGCACAAAATTGTTTTGACAGTCTATTATTAAACTGGATCTGATGTAGAAATTTGGAAGAATTTTTAATCTTAAAATTTAATTAGAAGTCAACTTTTATAGTAAACTTGAGTCTTAACTTGTGAATTACATATTTAAATGGCAATAAACTTATAAACTTGCAATCTTTTAAATGGTCACTTATATTTGAATGACTGAAAGTATTCTTTTGTATTCTGATTCAAATACAGGATGATGAAGAGCAGGAGAATGAAGAGTGGTTGAGGAACTTGTCAGTAGCACTGCTTAGTAATGGGAAAAAGTCACTCTTAGACACCATTTCTAAATGTTTAGCCTCTGGAAATTTGGACATGGTAAGGGTCTGCCTAACCACCGTGGCATGGTTGAGCTGTGCACTTTCTTCACTACCTGATGCTGAGTTCCAGCTATCTGCCTTCTCAGCTCTCATCTCTGGGCTGAAAGAAAGCCTAGAGAAAGGTGAGAAGATTGAGCATAAGATCCTTGCCTCAATGTGTCTGCTCAATTTCAGTAAAATCTCAGGTTAGCCCCTTATATAATCACAAATAATTTTTATAATTGAACTTACATCTGAAATAGAAAAAGAATCTGTTCATACACAATTTATTGTAATGATGCTAGTGTCCAAGTGCACAAAAGTTTCTTCTAGGAATCCTTCTATTTATTTTGAGAGGTACTTCTTAGGATCCATTATTAGGAAAGAAACTATTGATCACCTTGTCCTTTCTTTTACAGTCATATAGTTGGTCAGTGGGTCCTAATATTTTAGGATCTTGTTGTATGATGTTTTTATTTTTATCTTACAGACATTACATTATTTTTTCTCCTGTGTATTTAGGTGTTAAATTCATATTCATATATGTGTGTTTCCATCCATATCAATGCATATTCTTGTGGTGCATTAACTTGTGCCTGATCCAAACTGGATGGGCACACTTGGGGATTCTAAATCCAGAATGGTTGATCTGGATCAGTAATTTACCCACTCCAACTTATAGAAAACTTTTTGCCTTCTCCCAACTAGCTTACAATCATTTTTATCATATTATTTTTCACGGCTTATCTCTCCTAGGTGGTGGCTAGTGAGGTCCCAAGTTTCTAGCTGAGAAGAACACACGGCATATTTGGACCTTTTTAGAATAATGATTAAACAATTAAATTCACCATTTCCTAATAGCTTAAACTTTGAAGATAAGTGATAATTCTTCATGGTTCATGGTATTAGAGCATGTGATTCTAAGTTTGAACCATGAGAGAATTTATCAGACTTATTTGCAGCATGTAGTGCAGCTTTAGTCAATGCATAAAACTTTTGGTCTGTTGCTGAAGTGAAGACACTCGCTTTCTGTTGCAGAATGCAGAGTTCTTTTGATGACAATTGCAGATGAAATTGCAGCTCCTCTAAGAAGCCTAGCCGAAGTAACATGGACTGCGAAGCAGCTATATGCCAATATATCTGGAGAAGATCTGTAATCTGATAGGAAAGATGATTTACTTTTTGGCAAATACCAGCAATTTCTGAGGTTTCCAGCATTCTTGGAATTCTGGCCTTGGGTGATGATCTTAGCATTATATATCACCCTTCACAAAAGTTGCATTTCTTGAAACATATATATATATATATATATATATATAAAATGCTGCTTAGAATCTCCTCATTTTTGCATTAGAGTGAATTTTTTGGAGGAAAGAGTCACACCCCGGAAGGTCATTGATATATAAGAACATAAGAGTGACATTTCAGGGTCCCTCAAAAAAAAAAAAGGTTATTTTGTTTTGTTTGTTTGTTTGTTTTTTTTTAAAGACTTTACAGCTTTGTAAGTTTTATTTGGGTTCAACAGGGGTTGGTGATCGATGTAGTAGTTAGAAATATGAGTCCAGCTGACGAAGCTGATTGTATTATCCTTGTCCTATTTGTATGGTAGTATTAACTTTAGGCCTGCTTTAGGATTAGCAAAGGGTTAGTATTCTATGAATAAATTTAAATGAGTAAATTGTAATATAGTGAGTTCAATGGTTATTATGTAGTCGTTTGAGGCTTTCCGTTGTGGATGTAAACAATTAATCCTTGGTGTTCTGTCTCTCTTTCATCTCCTTTTTTATTTTATTTTAATATTTTAACATGCTTACTATTAGAGTTACTTTTCTGTGGCTTCTATTAACATACTGTTAGAAACTGCAAGTAATGATTTAACTGAATTTAGTTTATAAATAGGAGCAAAAGTATCCACAAAGTCAAAACCATATTCTTGAGTAAAGTCCTTGGCAACCGAGTGAGTTTTGTAGCGTTTCACTGATCCATCTACTCGAGTTTTGATTTTAAAGACCCAATTGCTGACATACCATGAGGCAAATCCATCATGTCTCAACTCTCAACTCTCAACTCTCAACCTCTTTTTTTTTTTTTTTTTTAGAATATTAAATATTTTAATGCACGCACTAAGTATTAGTACAAGTCTTATGAAGATTGACATGGGAAACATATATATTATATATATATTTTTTTATTAGCGTTGTTTTCCATGTCACTCTACATATTATAAAATATGTAGAGCATTGAATCCCCTTATTTATAGCTTTTTTTTGAGAGGACCCTTATTTATAGTTAGAAAAAGAAATTTCATGATTGTTAAGAAAAAACGCGACAGTCGCTATTTAATTGCAATGCCCTTCTGAAAGAAAAAAAAAAACTGTTTCCTCTCTTTTCATCTTATAATCAGGTAAATTGGCTCAAGATGGCATTGGGCTTTTTTTTGGTTGATTTTTCCTTTTTAGTAAATGAAGATATAACTAATAATGGTTAATGCCGCCAATTTTATTAATTAATCATACTTATTCTATTTTTTTTTTTCTCTTTTGGACTTTTCTATAACATAGTTATGGAAGTTCATTTCATGCCAATTCCACTCATAATCAACAATCTGTTCTTCTTATAATATTCTTATAAATTGAATCTCCTTATTTTTACTAAGGGTTTGTTTGGATATCGCTTATTACTGAAAACTGAAAACACTGTAGCAAAATAATTTTTAAATATGTGAATAGTGCCGTGTGACCCAATTTTAAAGTTGTTTTTGCTGAAAAAGTACTTGCGAATCCTGTGAACAATGCATGAGACCCACACAAAAATACCAAACGCTAGCCATGGCCTAACACAGACGCTATCCAAATGAAGGCTAAGAAAATGAAATGTTCATGATTGCGAAGAAACAACACAATGGTCACCACTTAATTACAATGCATTTTTCATACTTAAAAAAAAAAAAAAAAAAAAAAAATTCTTTCCTCTTATTTTTAAAAGATGGCATTGATTTTTCCTTCTTTTTATAAAGATATAATTAATGATAGTTAACACCGCCAATTTTATTAATTAATTATACTTATTCTCTTTGTTTTCTTCTTTCAGACTTTTTGAAGACGTGGTTATGGAAGTTCATTTTCGCGCCAATTATACTTATGTTCAATAATCTCTTTCTTAACACAAAAAAAAAAAAAAAAAAAAAACTCTTCCCCGGCTCCCTCCCCTTGTAATATGCTTGTAAGATCAAATCCCCTTATTTATAATTAGAAAAATAAATGTTCATTTTTGTGAAGAAACAACAAAATAGTCACTAATTAATTACAATGACTAATATATATATATATATATATATTGTAAGGACTCGATTCGTAACGAACTGCAACGGTGTTGGGCTCGCTCGTAAAAAGGCCCAAACAATATCATTTGTAGAGCATGGATTTGAAAGGCTAGGCCTTGGTCACCTGGCGGTGGGTTTTTCGTGGTGTTCATGCATGATTAAGTTGTTTTTGTCCCTGGAATCTTTCTCCTAGAGGCGGGCTGGGAGGCTCTGGTTTTTGGCCATTTTTCCCAGCCCTTTTTTGGCGCACACACTTTTACATTATATAGTCCCTCTTGGTTGATCCTATCCCTCCATTTGTTGGTCAGGCAGGTGCTTACTTCTGTACCTGTCCCATCAGCTGTACCCTCTTACTTTTCTGCTTAGTCGCGAGGATCTAAGTTACACCGTCCAAGCGTCTTTTCTCATTAACATGGTCAGGATGTTTGCCGGTGCATTTAATGTGGAGGGGACGTATTTTCCTTGAACCTATTTCGCACCGTACCTCCATGTGGGCCCTATTTCACTCACATCCCCTTCAAGGGGCTGTTTGGGGATGGCCTTCACCAAGACGTTGATCTTCCCATTGAAGTCCTGGAGTGCCGAGGATAGGGTAGTCCTAAGCCGTTCCCCTTGACACCTCGGCCTTCGATCATTCGTCCTCGGCACATGACATCCTCGGCACGGGCCCTGGGCCCCGATAGAGTTTGGGCCGGATTCTGAACTTTCCGGACCCACAATAGCCCCTCAAAATCCTGTTATCAGTCTCCTCGGACGGATAGGAGGGTTTTGATGACATCAGATATCCGCCAATGCCTGCTAATCCTTGTCACCTATCGGTTCCCGAGACTTTTTCATCTGCCCGAGACACGTTCCTAGAGCCCTTGGAAGGCGAAACGTGGCCTCATTAAATACGGGCGGCTTTATGTTTCCCACGTTCTACGGTATGATGGAAATCGAACGGTGGTGATCCCTTAGTCTTTATGGGCGGGAAAATGTGTGCAGTTATCCTAGAAAGTATAAAAGATTTTTTGGGGATGGATCCGTCTCTTCAGTTCTGCACTTAAGAGTTCTAGCGCGTATATTCTGGGTTCATCTGAACTTTCACCCAAATTCAAGTCTATCTCAAGCACAAAAAGCCTGTCCGAAGCGTAATTCTTCTTTTATGTAAGTTCCCTACTTCCATTGACTCGTGCTTTTTCTTTTCTGAGTTTATTTCTCTTTGGCTCCCTTTCTTCCCCAGTCGCGTGTTGGGTTTGTTTAGTAAATCACAGAGATGACTAAATTGAGACTGAGAAAACTAGTCGATACTGAAGAGGCGATGAATAAGTTCATCGTTGATTATAGGATTTCCCCCCAACGTAAGCCTGAAACACTGTAAGATGGGGGAATGGCACTATAAGAGGGAAACGGGCGCAGTAGTAATTCCCGGCCTCGCCTTTGTAGAGGGGGGTATAAGAATCCCTATGGGGCCAGTGACGAGGGGTTACCTCAGGCACTTCCGTTTAGCCCCCACCCAGTGCGCCGGCAACGTTTTTAGGATTCTGGGTTGCGTGGACGCTTTAAACGAAAAGATAGTGTTAAAACTGACCCACCATGACGTGAACTGGTGCTATAACCTCCAAAAATTGAAGGGGAAAATCTACTACATGAAGTCGAGGGGCGAAAGGGTTCGGTTAATCCAGTGCCTCCCTGACTCCAACAAGGGACTGAATAAGGATTTCCTTATCGTCTCTGGCGAATGGAAGGGGGATGACCCTTTACGCCATTCTGATCTAATGTTGTTCGGTAACTAACCATGCATACGTGTTTGTCTTTTTGTAGATCCACACGCTTACACACGACATTTTCATTTAGTCAACCGGGCGGACTTGGAGACTGTCTTGCAAGCAGCAGTTTTTGTAAATGATGAAGATGGTCAAGTCCGAGCTGCTCACAAGATATTAGGGTACCCTCCTGTTCAGAAGTCATTTGCGGACGCAAGGCACGTGATCAGCGCCAGCCGTCCTTGGCTTCCAAAAATTACCGTGGTTGAGACGGGATTTCTAATCTCCCAGGAACCAGCTGTCCCCAGGAACATTCCACAGGTGGGCCCCTCCTCGTCTCATCAAGTAGCAGAGGACAAAGGCGAGCCAGATCGGCCCGAGGAAGGTTTTGGGGTATTTGACCTAGCCCTCCAATCCGAGGATCCCTCTGGTGACCTGGGTGACCCAGCCTTGTCCAAGGCGGAATTGTCATCAGTAGGCCCCTATTTTCAAGCCGAGATGAGATTTAAGAGAAAGCCCCTGACCCCCTTTCTCCAACTCCTTGAGGGCCAACCTGGGAAGGATACGCAGGGGACGCCACAACCTGATGCTCCTTCCCCACCACCTCGGCCTCAGATTATCCAAACCAGGTCATCTTCCACCAAGTCACAGCCACAATCCCCCCGCCCCGAACCTCCTGCTTCCTTCCAACCAGCTCGGCCTCCTCGACCCGAAAGCACTGATTCAAAGAGAAAGAGGAGCCCCAAGGGCAAGGACGTCATGGATGGGGGAAAATCCCAACCTTCTAAGGAAAAGGAGGAGGCTCCGTGCACTAAACAACTGAAGATTGGACACCAGAGCAAGGGCAAAGAAACTGAAGTCCAATCCTCTCAAGGCAAGGGGAAGGGGATTGAGGCCCAGTCCTCGCCGAGTGCCTAGCTTCCTGCCCCAATGCTTCATGGGGGTTCGCTATTGGAAACTGCATCCATGAGGGATCCTGGAAGCGGCGAAGGTGGCTACGTGGCAGATGCACTAGGGAGAACCATGCTACTCCCTACTGATATGGATGGTCTAAGAAAAATGAGGATGCAGGAGGTCTTCCTCAGCACTAAGAGGTACTTGGGCATGGTAAGGTTTCTTGAAACCTAGAACTTTATTAATTCTCACTCCTGGTTCGTTATTAACCATGCGTTTATCTTCCTTACCAGGCTCTTCAGGCCACCTATAGGATGGAGGAGGAGGTGAACAATAAGAGTAAGGCGGCCGAGAATGAACGCACCAAGCACATAACGACTTCGAAGACTCTCCAAGCCTCCGAGGATGAACTCGCCAAGGTCAAGGCTGACCTAACAGCTTGTACTCGCGAAAGGGATAACGTCTCCGCGGGCCTAGCTAGTGCTCAAAAACAGGCCGAGGACCAAACAAAACGTCTACTGGAAGCCGAGGATCAGTTGCAAATAGCCAAAGATCTGATTGAGGGTTTAAATAAGAAGCTCGCTGCGGCCGAGCATAAGAAAGGGGTGGCAGAATATGCCCGTGATGAAGCCCTAAGGGCCAAGCAGGAGGCCGAGTTTGCCAGGAATGATGCAGAGGCTGCCAAGGAGACGGCCAAGGATGATGGTTATAATGCGGGGGTGGCTGAAACCCAAGCCACCCTTAAAGCCCAGATTCCTGGAGTATGCAGGTTTTATTGCTCCCAGCCTTGGAGTGGATGCTTCATCTGATCTATGGAAGGCGGAGAACATATTCTACCCTACAGCCATCCGCGAGGCCACCTCCTCCAACTCCGTGGCTACGGGTGACCAACCCGAGGAAGGGGTCACTCAGTCGGAGGACTTACAGGTTAGAGGCTCTCCTGGCAAGATGCTCAAAGAGGGAGAATTTCAGGATGTGATAAAAACATCTCAGCATACGGATCTTGAGGTACCTAAAGAGGTTACTGAGCCTGTGGTTGGCTCTCAGATGTCTAGTGCTGAGGAGCCAGCCACAGTTGCCCAGCCCCCACAGGCAATTCCCACTTCTGTGGTCCCCCAGAGCGCCGATACTGACCCTGTTCAGCCTTCCCCAGAAGGGGCTATCCTCCAGGACGCCAAAGCTGATTCTGATTCGCCTTCCCAGGACGTGGCTGACGCAAAACCAGAAAAGTAGAAATCTTGGCTAGGCTTTTGTATTTATTTGTAGTTTAACGATTAGCTTGCTTCTTTTTATTTTGAAAACTTTCTAATCTGTTAACAATTTGAAACCGTTTGAACATGTATATATGAAATCTTTTTATTCCTTTTTCCTTCCGGTTACTTGCTAATTGTCCTCGCTGATACTTAATATTTGTTTATGAATCCTACACTAATTCATCTTAACATGTACGAATATTTGTGCATGCGATACATTCAATACCATGTTTCAAAACCTTTAGCTTATTTGCACCCGGAGAGCCTTTAGACTCATTTCTAACCCTCATTCAACTAAGATATAGGTATCATTTTAGATATCACATGTAGCTACTAAGTCCTGCTTAGTGCCCAGGTTTCCTGAAGGTAGTTGGTTTCCCTATAGGCTTGAGTCCGAGGACCATGCAATGCCTTGGTTCTGTCCAAAACTCAGTTTTCTCGTCCAAGTAGTTGGTTTCCCCATAGGCTTGAGTCCGAGGACCATGCAATACCTTGGTTCTGTCCAAAATTCAGTTTTCTCATCCAAGTAGTTGGTTTCCCCATAGGCTTGAGTCCGAGGACCATGCGATGCCTTGGTTCTGTCCAAAACTCAGTTTTCTCATCCAAGTAGTTGGTTTCCCCATAGGCTTAAGTCCGAGGACCATGCGATGCCTTAGTTCTGTCCAAAACTCAGTTTTCTCATCCAAGTAGTTGGTTTCCCCATAGGCTTGAGTCCGAGGACCATGCAATGCCTTAGTTCTGTTCAAAACTCAGTTTTCTCGTCCAAGTAGTTGGTTTCCCCATAGGCTTGAGTCTGAGGACCATGCAATGCCTTGGTTCTATCCAAAACTTAGTTTTCTCGTCCAAGTAGTTGGTTTCCCCATAGGCTTGAGTCCGAGGACCATACAATGCCTTGGTTCTGTCCAAAACTCAGTTTTCTCGTCCAAGTAGTTGGGGGAATTATCCCCTCAGCTATGGCGTAGGACCTTGGTTTAAGGGGACCAGCTCCTCGGCCCAGCCCCTGGAACCATCCGTGCTATTGACGCTACAACACGCAGCCCCTAGTGAAGAAACGTAGCCCCTAGTGAAGAAACGTAGCCCCTAGTGGGACTTTAGTCTAAAACACTATATCCAACTACTGAAAATGATGTGAAGGATGGTATCAACCCACCACCAATGCCAAGACACAAACCTTCCCTACAGACGGTGTCAATTGTAAGGACTCGATTCGTAACGAACCGCAACGGTGTTGGGCTCGCTCGTAAAAAGGCCCAAACAATATCATTTGTAGAGCATGGATTTGAAAGGTTCGGCCTTGGTCACCTGGCGGTGGGTTTTTCGTGGTGTTCATGCATGATTAAGTTGTTTTCGTCTCTGGAGTCTTTCTCCTAGAGGCGGGCTGGGAGGCTCTGGTTTTTGGCCATTTTTCCCAACTCTTTTTTGGCGCACACACTTTTACATTATATAGTCCCTCTTGGTTGATCTTATCCCTCCATTTGTTGGTCAGGCAGGTGCTTACTTCTGTACCTGTCCCATCAGCTGTCCCCTCTTACTTTTCTGCTTAGTCGCGAGGATCTAAGTTACACCGTCCAAGCGTCTTTTCTCATTAACATGGTCAGGATGTTTGCCGGTGTATTTAATGTGGAGGGGACGTATTTTCCTTGAACCTATTTCGCACCGTACCTCCATGTGGGCCCTATTCCACTCACATCCCCTTCAAGGGGCTGTTTGGGGATGGCCTTCACCAAGACGTTGATCTTCCCATTGAAGTCCTGGAGTGCCGAGGACAGGGTAGTCCTAAGCCGTTCCCCTTGACACCTCGGCCTTCGATCATTCGTCCTTGGCACATGACATCCTCGACACGGGCCCTGGGCCTCGATAGAGTTTGGGCCGGATTCTGAACTTCCCGGACCCACATATATATATATATATATATATGATTTTCTTTGTTCTCTTCTTCTTATTTTATTTTATATTTATTTTTTTATAATGATATAAATAATGGTCGTTAGCGCCATCAATCTTATTAACTAATCATATTTATTTATTTATTTTCTCTCTCTCTTTTTAATGAAGATATAACTAATGGTTGTTAGCGCTGCCATTTTTATTAATTAATCATATTTATTCTCTTTTATTTTTCTCTTTTGAACTTTTCCATGGCATGGTTATGGAAGTTTATTTTTGCGCCAATTCTACTCATGTTCACCTACCTTTTCTTCTTATGATATGCTTAGAAGAGCATCGGATCCTCTTATTAACACTTTTAGAAAAAAAAATGTTCATAATTATCAAGAAAAACACAGTAGTTGAATTTATAACACAATTCAAATCATACACACAAATATATATTTTTTCCAAGAAAGTTAAAAGATGTTCTGTTAAATTCTCTAGAGTTCATGACTTTAGCACATCATAAATTTCAAATAGCTGAACACCAAGAACAGCTCTAATGCATAAATAAAAAGTTCCAAACAGGCAAACACTAAGAACAACTCTAATGCATAAATAAAATAAAGTTCTAGATAGGCAAACACCAAGAACAACTCTAATACATCAATAAGTTAATCCATCAGCTCCAAAGGCTCATCCTTTACAACAGCAATTATGGCCTTCTTGTCTGGTAATGCTGGAAGTGCAGCTTGTTCTTGCATCTCAGCCTTGTCTTTCTCTTCAACCTCCTTAGAAGCCATTGTTGCATCTTTCTCTTCATCCTCCACGGAATCCACTTTTGCATCCTCATCTTCAACCTCCTCGGAATCCTTTTTTGCTTTCTTAGGCACATTCTTTTGCTTGGGACGATTTTTCTTTGGTGGTAAATCGAAGGACACAGGCACTACAGTAAGTGCATCACCTACCTGGACAAGACGCAGATTTTTCTTCCTGTATTTGGCTATTTGTCTTCTTCTCTTCTCAGCCCTACTTTCATCCTTGTAATGAGTTCCCACGTGAGCTGCAAATAGTTGTGATGTATGGAACACAGACTTGCATTTTGGGCATGTGTATGGACCATATTTCTTGCAAGGGAGGCTATGAATGCGGCCGTCATCTTCAGTTTCATTATCATCACCATCATCGGAATCATCAGAAGCAGCATTTGTTGTATCAACTGACTGGTTTTGTGAAATGGTATGATTTGGTGGTTGGTTTTCCTTAGGATCTTGATCCATTGTGTTTGGCACATATGAATTCAGTGGTTCAGCATCAAGAACCTCTTTGACTTTGCCCTTATGATCAGAATGTTCATCTTCTTCAATAAGCTGGAGTGTAGCTTTCCTTGGTTGGTTTTGAAAATTATAACAAGGGATATAGAATTGGTTTTGCACATTGCTACCAAAAACTGGTTGGTTTTGCATAAGGCTAGGATTATTGAAGCTAGGGTTTTGGTATTGGTTAAATTTCTGACTATAACTTTGATAATAACTGGGGTGTTGGTATTGAAAAGGGTTTCGAAAATGATTACCCTGAGGGTCCCTCTCAGTGATCAATGGATGATTCACCTGCTGCTGCTTGGACATAGGCAAACAATTCAGGCTTTGGAAGCTGTTGGGTTGTTGACCTTGGATGTGGATTTGATCATTTGGATTTGGAGGGCTGAAAAAATGATCCCTAGTTGAGTTTGCAGTGAGAAGTTGAGTTGTCCTATACTCAGTGATACTCATCTCAGATTGATGAACAAAAGGAGCTTGGTTTTGGACTGGAAAATAGTCAACAACACTATGGACTTGTACCCTTTGTGGTGTCACATAGGTTCTTCTCACTTCAGTCACTGTTGGACATAGACCAAGTTGGCCAAAACCCAGTTGGCCTAGACCATTAGTACTTGGCTGATTCACATGAGAAATCATCTCATGTTGACCCAGACCAAGTTGGCCATGACCCAGTTGGCCTATGCAATTAGTACTAGGCCGATTCACATGGGGAACCGTTTCATTTTGACCCAGACCAAGTTGGCCTAGACCAGGAGCACTCGGCTGGTTCACATAGGAAGTGAACTCACGGTTTTGGTGAAGCCCAATGGAGGGGTTATTAGCATTATTGGTACCACCCATTAGCTGATGAGAGCTAAAGAGTCCACCACCTTGCTGCACACGGTTATTGAGGCCAAAATTCGATTGTTGTGAAAACATTTGGCCATGATCAATGGAATTGTTTTGAAAGCCTAAACCAATTTGGTTAGACTGGGAAGAATTGAAGTGCATCGACATGGTTGGAAGTGAGAGAGAGAAGGAAAGGAAATTCAGGGTTGGCAAGGATGGTGAAAAGGGCTAGCTAGTTGTGATGTACATTGGGTTAATGGACTCCCTTTTATAAAGAGGAGTGATACCTTTTTGAGGGATAGAAGTTTCACTAGGCCTTGCCATGTTAGTAAGACCACGTTAAAATGTGCATATTTGACTAGCAAAAAATGTTCATTGCTTCTCTGGCCTTTTGAGAATAGATGGCAAGTAGTAATTGCACATTTCGAATGCCTAGCTTTTAACGCCCATGCATGGGTTGGCATTGGCTTTTGCATTGTGAGATTTAATGAGTGTATCCTCAAAGAGGTGAAAAAGTAATTAATTTTATTAATGAGTACCATGTAAATTAAAGGACTAAGGGTATAAGTAAAGATGCATTTAATATGTTAAAAAATAAAATTTTAATTTTTTTTTTCATAAAATAGAGTCAATTTATATAGTACTCTTATTAAAAAAAAAAAAAAATTGATATGCTTGCTTTGAATTTGTTTGCATAAAGTGCGAACAAATCGTTCACAAATATATGCCAATAGTTTTGTAGTGTAATGGTATAGTTTGCATTTTTTATTAGAAGAATTAAGGTTTGAATTTACCATCTTTTAGTATTGTAACTATCAAAATATTAAAAAAAATTGTTGAAATATATATTTGAAGAATATTTAATGTAATTCATAATTAAACATTTAATATTCCTTAACAAGGATACTTGTTAACAAGGCTCCATAATTAAATGCTTTAATTGCATTTAATTGTAGCATAATGTTTAGCACTAAACCTCATTTATAAGAGCTCTAATGTGATTCTACTAAAAGAAAAAAAGAGCTCTAAATTTGTACCACCTTAATATATTGTCACCTGATCTACTAGCGTTGAGGTAATTGTACAATTATTAGTAGGACAAAGTTTAGCTCCAAACTAATTTGAAACTCTCTTCCAACCCATTATGTGGCGGTTTATAAGACTATATATATTGTAGGGATAAAGGTCCAGGATAATACGTTCGGCCTTGGGCTTTTATCCGAGGACGCTGAATGATTCGAGGAGGGATAAATAGTCATTTATGGTCTCAATTTAAAGTCTCATGAGTAAGGAAGGAATGAAAGGTAATCCGAGGAGGAATTACTCCTCGAATGTGGCGTGTGCAGCTCAAATATGTATATTCCAGCAAGTAGAATAACCTTCTAAGAAGCTGCAATGATAGAAACATGCTTTATGAACATATAAGAAGGCAGGAAGCCCAAAAATATCTAGGAGAAAGTTGCTGTCACCGCATTAGATGCATGACAGCTACTTTTCTACCCGCATTTATGTGGAGAAGATCTCTGAACAGTGTTATCTTGGCTACCACAACTCACAGAAAGCCAGAGAGGGTGTCTGATGGGATAGGTACTCAAGTGGAGGTACAGATGATCAACAAGTGTAGAATCAAGATATTCCAGAAGGAGCTATATAATGTGAGAGACCCTCCCTGAGAAAGGGGGAGAGAAAAAGAGAGAAATAAGACTGTAGCAATCTAAATTGTCTTTGTATTCAATTGTGATCAATATATATACAAGTGTGATCTCCTCGGACTGAAAGTTTATTGATATCAGAATCTCTTATTTAGTGTTTGATTGCCATTTAATTCAGTACTAGTCATTGTTCAACTTATTAAGGCCTAGTTCTTCAACTCACTCTCTACAAATTTATTGTATTGGGCTCATTTGACCAATATCCCATACGTTTTGGGCTTGGACTGTAAATTGAGACCCTACATGTATTATTTTAAAAAGTTACATATTCATTTAAAAACTCATATAACTAAAACTACACATGGACGGTCTTTTCAACCATCATGTAATAGGTTTGAGGAAGATAACTTTAAATTGGTTTAGAGTTAAACTTTCTCATTATCAGTTATCAGTAGGTCTAGAGTCAATATTTTATGACCTGTATTGGTGCTTTTTGTACAGAGGCGTTGTCGGCTTTATAAAAATACAAGTTTTACTAATTAACCTTTCTTTGGGCATGAGGATTAGTTGTTTTGGACTTTTCAGTTATCAATTTACCCTATACAAATTAAATTGTTTCTAATATATAGAGCAATCCTAGCATGCAATTTCACTTGGTTTTAGGCCAGCATTTTGCAGAGTTACCATGGTAAGTGCTGGGATAGCTGGTACACTTCCATCTAGAATGACCACGATTCAACCATAGAAAGCTTGAATGACTAACTCTTAAGGCTAGTTAGTCTAAAGTCTAAACTAATAACTGAGTAGAAACTTAACAAAAGGATGAGTAAGTTAATCCATTTGTATCAAATGTTTCAAATTAAATTTTAATCTCAATCTAATTTTATGTTTAACGTCCTCAAATTTGAAATTATTTACAATCCATTTGAAACTAATGTAAATTTGCTTAGAACTTTAATGAAAATTTTAGGACAAATTAAATATAAACCTATAGTTTAGAGGTAGTTTCAAATCAAACCCCACACTTTTTAAAGTTTCAAGTTAAACCCTACACTTTAGAAAACATTTAAATTCAAATTATTCACCTATTTACAGTGACAACGTTAATGGAAATTGTTTAAACAAACAATTCTATATGATTATTTCACATATGTACATTATTTATGGACATTATTTCAATCCAACCAACATGACATCATTTTGTTTAAGCATGAAAAAAAGGATTTATGATTTGGATTGAAATGTTTTCGAAAATGTAGGATTTAATTGAAACTTTTGAAAGTACAAGGTTTAAATTGAAACTACTCTTAAATTAATTATGAGATTTAAATCGTAATTTACCCAAAAATTTATTGTAATACTATGTGGGGTTTCAACCTATGATGTCTGCTCTTGATAATAGCTCTTTATCATCAGACTAAGACACTAATTGGTTTTTCGTGTAGGCGGAGATTGAACCTCAGATCTCTTATTCAACTATAGAGATTTTACCAGTTGAATTAACTAAAACCTACGAATGTTTCAAAAAACTAATTGTGCCTTTTATAGGTTTTCATAATGATATAACTTTTAATAATTTCTTTGGAAAATGTAATCACCATTTAAAAATTTATTATGTAATAATAACAAAAATTACGTTAAGAACTAGTAAGTATATAAATAGGTCAATAAACCATCTTATTTTTCTTACTAAAATGAAATCCAATTTTGCATGGTCTACCAAATAATATCCTATGCATTTGTTTTTTCAAAAAATGACAAATATTAAACAAAGAAAATCCATATAGTGTTAAATTTAGTATAAATATTTCGTATTAGGATGATTATACTAGAACTACAACAAATTGAGCAGGTTTTTTTTTTTTTTTTTTTTTTTTTTTTTTTTTTTTTTTTTCACTTATGTCCACCACTCATAAATTATTACGTGACAAATTATGACAAAAGTTATGAATTTTTTTGTATCCCTAGGATTTTCATTATAGTTAATACAATGTCATTTTTATTTACACTAATCACAGCTTATCATTTTAATAGTTGTAAAATTTGTTGTGTATTTAAATTTATTGTGTTATTAAATGCACTGTGTGTGTTTGCGTGCACAAATTCAAATTAAATTAGGCTTTCTATTATTTAATGACTTATTAAATGTACTTTAAAATAATTTATTTGTTCACTGATTAACTCAGTGATCATGTAATTATAGCCTTATAGGGCCTATGACAATAAATGTAGCCATCTATGGAAACTTTGCTAGTGTTACAATTGCACTTGCAATATATGGAGCCTTGTTATATATGGTAAGTAATCAAGAGGCACATAAAAGAATTTATAGAAATATATTGATGCCATATTCCAATGGAATTGAGGCTCTGGTTATATATAGGTTTTCATCTTTCATGAGATAAGAACCATTTCATTTTGGTAGATCTTTTATTATTCTTATTACTTTTTGAGGTCAAAACGATATTTTGGTAAGTCTTTTATGAAAGCATTAATCATGTGCCATTAATTTTTTTTTAATGTTTCATGTGCCATTATTAATATTTCATAAAACATATTCAGTATCTTTTTTTTTTTTGAAAGACATATTTGATATCTTTGCCTGCATTAGTTATATGGAAAACCAATTTATATTATAACTTGGAAATTCCCTCTTTGTATTAAATGAGAAGTGTCTCATGCATCAAGATATGCATCTCCCATTTATAGTATGTGGGTCATACTAAATTGTGGGGAACACCAATTATAAAAAGGAGGGTTTGAAAATTGACATACTATAAAAAGGAGGATGCGATGTTAAATGTCGATAATTATTGGTATTAAATGTATCATAGCCTCATGAGTCATGCCCATAGTTACGAATTAAAAATTGTTTAATATTGAATCATTGATACTAGGTCATGCATCTTGTTTCATTTCTTCAAACTTCTCTACAAAAAGATACTTTTAGGGAAAGCTTTAT
Source organism: Quercus lobata (assembly GCF_001633185.2). Taxonomy (NCBI): domain Eukaryota; kingdom Viridiplantae; phylum Streptophyta; class Magnoliopsida; order Fagales; family Fagaceae; genus Quercus; species Quercus lobata. Next base: position 9,770,541 of record NC_044904.1, on the reverse strand, counting down.
TAGGTGGATAGTACTAAAATTAACATCTTTTCGTTTTCAAAATTCTCATCTTTTTTTTTTTTTTTTTTTTTTTTTTTTTTTGTGTGGATAATTCAATATATATACATACAACAATATCTAGGAGAGAAGAAATTTGAATATGATTTTCCTCATAGAGGAGAGCAGGCAATATGATTGAATTATAAGGATAGTCTCTTATTCTTATTTTCAAAAGTTGATGGAAATTAATCCTATTTCACAAAAAATATGATTAGCATCCACATTGGAACAAGGATTAACCAACACACCATATCCAAATATATTTAAGTTCTTTTTTTTACCTGAGATATTTGTCCTTTTTTATTTAATAATAAACCATGCATGATAGCACTTTGTCAAGAAAACATTTGCATTAATTGTTTCATTGATTTAGTTTGCTCACAGATGTTAGCGCGGCATAAATATTATATAGGTCCAATATTGCACCTTTTGGAAATTGGAACGCTTTTGGATATATTAAAGTAATTACTTTAATAATTCAGTAAATTACCTTCTTTTAACAATGTTAAAGTAGTTATTTTTTGTGTATTGGTGGGTGATAGATTAGACTCGTTTCCTATTAGGTGTAGTCAAATTTAAACTCAGAAGTCAGAACCAGCTTCGTCTAGCATGAGAAAGAGCACATTCAAATTTAATACAATTTCATTGTTAACAATAAAAAAAATAAAAATTTACCAATTGATTCTCAAAAAAAAAAAAAAAAAAAAAATTTAAGTTATTAGAATGAATTTAATTATTTAACTAATATTTAATGGTAAAATACTATTTTGGTTTCCAAACTTTACTAAAAGTTTGTTTTTCATCCCTAAACTTTAAGAAATTTATTTTTCGTTCCTAAACTATTGAAAAGTTCATATTTTGTCCCTAAACTATTGAAAATGTTTTATTTATGTCCTTAAATTTTATTAAAAATTTGTTTTTCATCTTTAAACTGTTGAAATTTTTTTTTTCATCTTTATTTTTGTCTCTATACTATTTAAAAAACTCATTACAAAGTTTAGGGATGAAAAAAGAGTTTTTTAAAGTTTAAGGACGAAAAACAAATTTTTAGTAAAATTTAGGTATCAAAATAGTATTTTACCCAATATTTAACAATACAAACATTGAAATACTCACTTTATATTTTACCAAATAAAAAAAAGAAAAAGAAATACTCACTTTTTAAAACATGTACTACAACAACAAAAGCAAGAAAAACAGTGTGTAGATTCACTTTCATTTTTTTTTTTCTATCACAACATTCACTTAAAGCACTAGTATTGGGGGTGTAAATACCCCCCAGTTGTGATTTTACAACCAAAACTTCAAAAAACACCCCACGCCCGGGTATGTGTTTCTAAAACTTTTTGCAACCTATGAACAATAGAACCAACTGTTCATTTGGATGCAAAATAAATATTAGTATTATAATTGAAATATCTGACATTCTCTCTTTTCAATTCAGCTACATGCAAGCTCCTTCTCTCTAATTTCAATTTAGCTACACGCAAGCTCCTTCTCATTTCAATAAATATTAGTATTATTTAAATGATTATTTAAATGAGATGGAATAAATATAGAAAATGGGATGTTGAGTGTATTGTAAAGTGAGTTGGTATATTAGATAAAGTAACTTTTGAGGTGGTAAAATAGAATTTTTTTAGCCACCTGGATGCTAGTGCTTTTACATGTTAACATTATTTAAGAAGCTCCATTTGCTATAGGTTGACATCATTTCCTGATAGTTCATAAGAATGTAGATTACCAACGTTAAATTTTATTTTATTTATTTTTATATTTTGTATATGTGTGTGAAAGACTAAACTCAGAACCAATTTTGTTTAGCAATGAGAAAAGACAATCCATGTGTATTATATATGAATGATCTATTCAATTGTCACATAATAGATTGGACTAAGGTAGTTCTAAACATGTTTAAAACTAAACTTTTTTGGTCTTATAGAGAGTTGGAGTAGATAACTCAAAACCGGTTTAGAGCTAGACATTGTCGTTTGAAGAATGTAATTGTACTTTTGTTCGGGATAAAGTAACCGGTTAAGAGGAATCTTCTCCAATCCATCATGTGACGATTCATAAAACCATCAATATTGTATACTATTTTTACAAGTCACATGACTCAATATATATATATATATATATATAGGTCAAGTGACTAAAAGTATAGGTTGATTTTATCAATTGTCATATAGTGGGTCGGAGGAATTTTTCTCCATAATCAATTTGGAGGTAAACTATTTTTTCGATTGAGAGAGAGATAGAAAGAGAGAGAGAGAGAGTTGCATCATATAATGTTCCACAAGAAGTTAGTGCAATTAATGGAAAGTTTACTTTGAAGAATTTCGATAGATAATATTTCGGAAATATATTGAATGTATAGTTGTGAAAACGATGACTTCAAATACTTTTGATTTATGAAGGCTTTAAAAAAAATTGTGTTAAGTTTTGACATAATGTCAAAATTAAAGTAAATTGTGTAGCTTTGAAAGTGTTATTCAAAGTTCTTCATAATTTTTTTTGGTCCTTGAATAGTAAAATTAACTATTGACATTGTTTTGTGGATTTTAATTAACTTAATTGGTAAAGTCACTGATGGTTGAATAAGAGATCTGGGGTTTAACTTTACTCTCCGCCTACACTAGAAACCGATTGATGTCTTAGTTTGATGATAAAGAACTATTATAAAAAATGAAAGCCATAAGTTGATACTCTTTTAAAAAAAAAAAACTATTGACATTGTCAACGCTCTTTTAAGTTGTTTTCAATTATTTAACTAATCAACACTTTCAATTACAGAATTGTGAAGATTTTAAAAATGATTTAACTAATCAGATTGCTTCACAGGTCTTTGTGGATATCATCCCCTCCATCAACGTCTCTGTCATGTTTTTGTCCCCTCAACCACCAAGGTCAAGCAACCTAGATTGGTTCAGATCGATGTGCTCTGTAGTTTTGTTTTGTTTTTGCTTTTGTTCTAGTTTTATGTGAGTAGAGATTTTGTTTCAGTTTTATTTAAGCAAAGGATTGCGTTTTATGTGTCTCCCTCTTGAGCAAGGTGTGGATTGATGAGAACGACACTGAAAGAGAGGAGGAGGAGAGCTAAACATTTAAATTCTCAATTGTTCAATTTTATAGTGCCAAAATAATTAGTATTTGGTTATTACAACACTTTATTTGTCTTAAATTATTATAACAAATTTTCTTAATATAATAAGATATTAAGAACTCTATTGCAACAAAAATACATATGTTATTGCAAATTATATTACTATTGATGTAATAACATACCACTTTTTAAGTTATTAATGCAACGACTTTTAGCTTGTAGATTCAATTTTGTGTCTAATACCATTATATATAATTTTACTACATTAGAATTTGATGTAATAGACTCATTTTAAAGTAGTCTCATTTTGTGTTTTAGTTAGGTTAATGCTCACTCCACTCCTAAACAAATTAAGGAAGTATATATTGATGTTATAGACATAGTGGGAGTCATGTATTTTGCAATTTAGTTAGCTTAATGCTCACTCAGGAATTAAGCAAGTGTTATTTGCAAAAAAAAGAAAAGAAAAGAAAAAGAAAATAATTAAGCAGGTGTGTTTAATTTATGAAATTAAGAAAGCAAATTAATAAAGAGAATCCATTCAAAATTATGAAAATGTGAATTTAGGGAATTAATTAAGAAAGTCAATTAATAAACAGAATTCACTCAAAATCATGAAAGTGTGAATTTAGAAAATTTAGAAAGTAAATTAAAAAAATCAATCAGTAAGGAGAATTGCACAGAGTTGAAGAGGGTGACAATTTTTAAAGAATTTAAAACTAGAATTTCATGAGCCCAAGTTATGGCTAGGGCCTTAGGGGTGTCCATGGGTTGGGTCTAGTCAAATTTCCTCTAAACCTGCACTCGACCTGATTGGATCGGGTCTGAGAAACACTCACCTATTTCCAACTAGAGGAATATGGGTTACGAACCAATAAAAAAATTCCATTGATCGGTCAAATCTGATATTTTGCTAGATTCGGCAAAGATCTCATTAAATTTAGTAGATTTTTGCTGAATTTGGTGATGTTCTTCACGGATCTAATGAAGATGAAAACTTTAACGGAGAAGAGCAATGGAGAGTGGGGGAGGACAACAAACAACAACCATGAATAGCTTGTGACACTTGGATTGGGTCTTTGCATGAAGAATCTGCGTGCTACTCGAATTAATAAAATCAATTTTTGCAAATCAACACCCGCCGTCAACTACACCATTGCTTGGATTGGACGAATTTTAGGTCAGATGGCTTTGAGTCTAGTAGGTTTATTAGGTCTGGTTGGATGTTGGACAACCCTAGTATGGCTACAAATTAGTTACCAATTTTTTTTTCATCCCTTTTAAATTCAATACATTCGAATAAGGCCAACGAAACCTACTTCTATGTATGGTAAAAATTATATGAAGCCATTAAAAGGCCAAATAACGGCAGAATTGCCATTGGTGTGTTGCTACCTTGAATGTGCATATATATGTTAGCATTGATGTGGTTCTCATCCACAACTCTTCTCCCCTTTCTCTCCTTGGTATATATAGCTCCCCTTTACCCATAAGAGGCAGAAGAGTTTTTCTCCCTCTAATGGACATTGATCTACAACAATATAGTGATGAATGGTTCGATATCATCAATGTTCCTATAGGAAAAGAATTTGAGCTCCCAAATATATCAAACACCATGAACCACCAATTGATCTATACCATCAACAAGCTACCAGAAGATAACTTTGAAAATCCAATCAGTGAAACCGAATTGGATGTTTCATGCAGTACTGAAATTCATCTTGCATCCACACCTACAATTAGGTCGGTTGTCAATGTCAAGATGAAAAACAAGCAAGTATGTGAACCAAATCCTCCTCTTCAAACACCAAAAGGTACTGAACTCTATCTTTCAGGTAAAAATCAAGAACTTGTGTACCATTTCTAATACCATTTCTTTGAATTTCTCTACTGCAGGTTTCAACTTCCCCATGACAAACCAGCAACCCAACTTTCGTACCACCTTCAACTCATCTCGGGTTTGTCCAAACAAATCAAAGCATATGACAAATCAAACAGTCCATTTTCAAGGCCTTAGAAAGCCCCCCTTGCCTTGCTTAAAGGTTGGCCTTGTGACTAAACAAGAAAATCCAAATAGCTCCACACATAGGGTTAATCAGTTCTCAATCATGTCAAATGTTGGTCCTCAATCATCATCTAGCACCAATGGAAGCCTCACTAACAACCAATTCAATTTCCCATTGTTAGACCCCAAACGAGAACCCCGAGTTCTACCTGAAAATAATTCACCCCCATTGTTAGTTCCCAAACGAGAACCCCTAGTTCTTCCTCAAAATGATTCACCCCCAATGTTAGTCCCAAAACAAGAACCCCAAGTTTTTCCAGAAAATGATTCACACAAAATGTTAGTCCCAAAACAAGAACCCCAAGTTCTTCTAGAAAATAATTCACCCCCAATGTTAGTCCCAAAACAAGAACCTCAAGTTCTTCCTGAAAATCATCCACCCCCAGTGTTAGTCCCAACGCAAGAACCCCAAGTTCTTCTTGAAAATGATCTACCCCCAGTGTTAGTCCCAAAACAAGAACCCCAAATTCTTCCAGAAAATGATCCACCCCCAGTGTTAGTCCCAAAACAAGAACCCCAAATTCTTCCTGAAAATGATCTACCCCCAGTGTTAGTCCCAAAACAAGAACCCCAATTTTTTCCTAAAAATGATCCACCCCCAATGTTAGTTCCAAAACATGAACCCCAAGTTCTTCCAGAAAATGATTCACACCCAATGTTAATCCCAAAACAAGAACTCCAAGTTCTTCCAGAAAATAATTCACCCCCACTCTTAGTCCCAAAACAAGAGCCCCAAGTTCATCCAGAAAATAATTCACCCCAGGTTGATATGGATAGTCAAAATCATTCTAGCCGTGTTCTTGGCTCAACTATGAAGCCAAACAGCTCTAAATCAGGCGAGCCGAAGCCAAAAAAAATCAAACGAAAAAATCCTATTGCCAAGAAAACCAATGAAACTCAAACTAAACCCCCACATCCAGTTGAGCACAAATGCTTTCAGTGTCACAAGTTATTTCAAAGTGGAAATGCCTTGGGAGGGCACATGAGTTCCCATGCAAAGAGAAGGAAAATGGAAGCAATGCGATATATTTCCAAACAATTCGGCTTAGGCAACTCATTTTTTGACTTCATTGACAGTCTTGGGTTCGAAGATCTTTCAAGTCCTTGTGCCAACCATTATGGCCGCCGTTACAAAGTACTCCATGGCAGCACCAGCCAATGTGCGTGAAGATCAAAGGATATGAATGTTACAATGAAGGGGTTAGAATTTAGGTGTGATATCAATCTTTGTAATTCTGCATAATCTGCGGATGCTAGCTATCTTTCTGTTTCCCAATTAATGCATAATTTGATTAGCCATGTTTTTGTTGTTGATTTAATTTGTGTTTTTGCATTGGCTGTGGTTAGTCTTTGAGCGTTTGTGTGTGCCTTGATCATTGCGAGAGTGCATGGTCTTCTTGAAAAAGTACAAATTCAGGCAGTGCATGTTATGTTAATTAAGATGTAGTTCAACAAATTTTTAGTCTCCTTTCTTTTTATGTTAAGAATTACCATAACGTGATTTTAATTTATTTGAAAAATGTATTTTTTTATTATTATTATTATTATTTTTTTTTTGGTGGTGAAAAGATGAATATATTTATTGAAACTTATGTGCTAATACATCTATCTGTCCGGAAGCATACATTACAAATTAATGTATGCTTTTGCATTCTTAGTTTTCTCTATACTTTTTTAAAGTTTATTTACTATTTTATTTTTGCTAAACAAGTTTCTACAATACATTACATCTTTTGATACTTGAAGTAGAAAATATCTATATGACTATATGTCAAAGAAATGGAAGAATGCTTTTATGAATTCTAAAGGTAATTTGAGAGACATGCATTTCAAAAAGAGAGATTTGGCTTGATGGATATATTTGAGAACTTGTGTTTCTGTTTCCTCAATTAAAAAGTGAACTCAATTTTGAACTCTCTCTTTTTTGGCATCTAATGGTGTATTAATTTGGTTGTGACCACCAATTTATTGTTATAAAACTTTAGTTTAATTGCCTTTAATTAGTCATGGAGTAATAATAATATCGTTCATTGGCAATTAATCAACAACAGAAAGTGTCCAAATTTTTATTTGGGAAACATACTTAAGATTCCAACCCTCATAATGAAGTTATCTGCTCATAGAAACTATGATATGTATTGATTAATGATTATACGATAAACACATAAAATATTTGTAAAGTGTTTCGATAAGTGATCATGTAGGTTGAAACTGAAGTCTAAACTTGGATAATTAACCTTAAATAGCATTAATCTGACAAATGTATGTTCAGTACAGTCTTAGTTTTTCCTTTTCTTCTTCTTCTTCTTTATTTTTTATTTTTTTAAGTTTCCACAATATATTTCATCTGTTGATTCTTGAAGTAGAAAATGTCTATATGACAAAAAATCAAGCATGTTCTTAATTATGATTTCCAAGGTAATTTGAGAGTCATGCATTTTCAAAAGGACTTCTTCATTTCTTGGCTAGATGGATATATTCTGAAACCTGAATTAAAAAGTTGCGAAGTATATTGATTTCCTCTTTTTATTATTTTTAATTTGGCATTTTTGGTGGATTTAATTGGTTCCTACCAAAAGTATATCATTATTAATATTTAGTTCAATTATTGCTTTTATTAGTCATGGAGTAATAAGAATAGCTTTCACTGGCAATTAATTAACAACAGAAAGCCTCCAAATTTTTATTTTTCCAACCTTCATAATGAAGTTATGAACTCATAGAAAGTATGTTATAATTAATGATTACATGATAGCCACTTTTAACAAAAATGTAAAAAATACATCTGGTATAGTAAATAGAGATTACAAAAATGTAAAGAATACATTTGGTATACTAATAAATAGTGATTATGATAGTAAGGGTAATTTTTTTTTTTTTAAATGTGAATAGTAATTTTTATTATTGGGAATTAAAAATGTTGTAATAGAATAAATTTTGGGAATAAACTCATTTTGGTATATTTATTTGACTGGATCCACAAATTCATTATGATCATAAATATTAAGTTCAATTACTTTAATTATTTATGAGTAATAAATAATAATAATAATAGCTAGCTTTTTCTGGCAATTAATTAGGAGTAATGCTAATTAATTAGAAGCAATATTACAGATACAAACTATTTTACAACATTTTTACAGGAGCAACACTACAACCATAAATTATTTTACAACATTTTTACAAACGATTGATGTGACAAATTTTTATTACTTCTAATATGGGTCCACTACTAACATCACATTTATGTTTATCAATAATTATTTGAAAATTATTAAAATTACATCAGCAATTTGTAAAATTGTTTGTGTTTGTAGCACTACTTTTGTAAAATAGCTAGCAATACTCCTGTAAAGCAACATTATTATTATCATTAATAATAATAATAATAATAGCTAGCTTTTGCTGGAAATTAATTAAGAGTAATGCTAATTAATTAGGAGTAATACTACAGACACAAATTATTTTACAACATTTTTACAGGAGTAATGTTACAGCCACAAACTATTTTTTAACATTTTTACAAACTATTGATATGACAAATTTTTATTAGTTTTAATATAGGTTCACTACTAACATCACATTTATATCAATAATTATTTGAAAATTACAAAAGCCATGTCAGCAATTTGTAAAAATGTTGTAAAATAGTTTGTGTCTATAGCATCACTCTTTTTACAAGTGTGGCTTTAGCATTTTCCAAATAGTTATTGTAAGTAAAAATGTGATATTAGTGATTGGCCAATATTAGAGCTAATAAGAACTTGTCATATCAGCAGTTTGTAAAAATGTTATAAAATAATTTGTGTCTGTATCATTATTCATTAATTAATCAACAACAAAATGTGAAACTTTTTTGTTTAGCAACATACTTATGTGTTCCAATCTTCATGATAATAAGTGTTTCAAACTTTCAATGAGTCATGCATGTAGTTTGAATCTGGCTTGGGATGAAACATATACTAATTACCTGTTCATTAAAAAAAAAAACATATACTAATTACCTCAAATAACAATCTCTGAAAAAAAAAATGCATATTTATCGCAGTTTTAGTTTTTCTTTTTCATTTTTTTTTTCTAAATAAGTTGTGGGGATAACAGACCAGGGAGCCCATATCAATATATACGTTGGGTTAAGGGCCCAGTCCAAGGAAGAACCCCTCCTCGGCTATAGGAAGAACCCCTCCTCGACCAGGTATGGCCGAGGACAAAGGGAATGGCCTACCACTGAGAGTGATACTCCCGGTCATTCCACAGAATAGGATAAGTACTAAAACAGAAAAGGACAACGGAAGGAATGGAAATACCTAAGGGAAAGCTGTCATTATTGCATTAAGTGTTCTGCACCTAACAGAGCCATGCTTTTGAGCCTTTACAACCACTCCCAACGACTTTGGGGAGGGGCTGATGGGACAAGTATCAGCACTACAAATCTAAATCTACACGTGGACGTTGGGGGGAGGGGGGAAGCTAGTATAAAATGGAGGGTGGGAGGCAATTTGAAGGGCCGGAGACCACTACCACTTAAGACATACTAGAAAAAAGCTCATTGGATTGTGCTGAGGACCAACCTTCTTTGATAAATTCAATTCATCTCTGCTTGATTGTCGTGAACACCATATTAACTGTTATTCACGCACTAAGGCCTAGCTCTTTGACCCACTCTCTACAAATTTATTGTATCGGGCTCACTAGTCCACGATCCAATATATCTTGGGCTTGGGCTGCAAAACGTGTCCCTACATAAGTTTATATAATATATTTCATCTTTTGATTCTTGAAGTACAAACAAACATGCTTTTTTACTTGGCTTGATGGATATATTTGAGAGGGTGATTTTCTAATCTGAATTAAAAAGTGAAGTTTGTTTTGATTTCCTTTTTTTTTTTTTGGTTGTTGTGTGGTAGGCATTTTTGATATATTCTATTGGTTGTGTCCACAAATTTATTATTATAAATATTTAGTTCAATTGCTTTATTTAGTCTTTATTATTATTATTATTATTATTATTATTATTATCATCATCATCATCATCATCATCATCATCTAAATAATAACTTTTTCTTGCAATTAATCAACAACAAAAAGTATCCAATCTTTTATATGGAAACACATTTAAGAGTTCCAACCTTCATAAGAAAATATCTTATTAATTATGGTAAAATAGCCTCTTCTTTAAATAAAAAAAATGTAAAAGGTTTTGATAATCCATGAATAAGTTGAAACTAAAGAATGTGCAACATATGCTATCCTTAAACAATTTATTTAGTGGGTTTCAGTTAACTTAATTGGCAAAAAAATTTATTGTTGAATAAAAAATTTAGACATTTATTAGGGTGCGTTTGCGAAGCGCGTTTTGCGCTTCCCACTTCAGCGTCTACGTTTCTTTCCTTTCCTTTTTTTTTTTTTAAAGATCAGTGCCTGAACAGTAAAAAAAGAGTGAATAGTAAATTTTTTATTATTTTTTTAATTGTTTTCAGTTTTTAGCAAAATAAGTTGTATCCAAACGAACCCTTAAATGTTCGTTTGGGAGTTGATGAAACTTTCAGCTTATTTTAAAATTTTAGCTTCTTTTTTGTACTATTTATGAGATTCATTGTACTATTCAGTTAGCTTTTAATTTTTTTTTCTAGACTTTTAGTAAAAAATTTTCAGTTTCAGCTAAATAAGTTATTTTCAAAAAGACCATAAAAAATTAATTAATATCTTAACTTGATGATAAAAAGTAATCATCTTGAGCAATGTCCTAGATTAAAATACATGACATGGATGGAAAGACATTTGGAATATTCTTTCATTAAATTAGTTGTTAACCCGTACGATGCACGAGAAAGTTTTTAGTAACTATAAGACTTTAGTAAATCAAATGCCTTAAAATTTGAAAATCTTAAAGAACTTACATTATCACTCATCAATTTGTTTGCAAAGCCAATGCTAAATAGATCTACCAATTGCATTCTCATATCCTCTGTCATTTGCAAGGTGAAAGGACTCTTCTGATTACGGTTTGCATCCTTCTATCCTTCAAAAGCTTTAAGAAGTGCCATGTGGTCATTGCATAAGGATGTGTATAAGGTTATACAAAATTTTGTCATTATAATCAACATCCTAAAGCTAATATCCAATCCAAAAATGTGTAACCAATGTTACATATTATAACAAAAACTCAAAGAGACAACAAAAACAGTCGTAGGTATATAAGAAAGAGAATCAGATCAAACATGTATTTCTATCTTTGCTTTCTTTGAGATTGAATTTCAAGACTGAAACTTAAAATCTAGAATTCCAACAAAAGCACAGAAAAACCTCTCTATCTAACAGATCAAAAAACTCTATAGAAAAGTACCAACTTTGCTTTGAAAGAAGATCACAAAGACATCACAATAAAGAATGAGATGGAATTACTCCTTCAGTCTACCATGCTTCCAATCAGCTAGTTTTCTTTTCCACTCTCCCAACCACAAAATCCAATGCTAACTTTGCATTCAGAGGAACTTATAATAATAATAATAATAATAATAATGCAAACAACCAAATGAAACTATTCATCATTTTCATCTAATATGTAACTTGATAGATGGTCTTAGGCACTTTTTGCACATAGATTCTTTAAATTGTATATCAAATTAGAAGAAAGAAATTACATGTAATATATATATATATATATATATATATATATTGTAGCAATCATCATTGTGGGAGCAAGATTTCTAAATATGTATATAGATATATAATTTGCTCATGCGAGTTCTAGCTTTAAAACATTCAAGTTAAGTCTATAAAAATCAAACTCCAGAAGATACAACAATGCAATTGTTTATAGGTAAAGCACACATATAATCAACATGATCATTAAAACAGAGTAAAATTCAACCAACCTTGATGACTCTTTTACAATTTTATTTGGATTGTGTGTCTCAACAGCATACCAATGCAATTATTAATTACTTAATATTCAAAAAAAAATTATTTATACATGATAAGTTACAATTCAAATTGTGTTTCATGAGTTCTTTAAATGTAAACAGAACACTACAACATTTAGAAATTAGATGTACATAGACAAATAGTTAACCCTATACTAAAAAAAAAAATCAGAAATTTAGTATAGAGGCAAACAATACCATACCTTTAACCTTGATTCGAATGGAGGAAAAGACTGAAGAGAAAGGCAATAAAAAAGCAGAAATTAATCAGGAATATTAAATCTAAATAAAAGTTAATGGAAAAGCAAAAATTAAGAATGAAACCTACTTTAAAACAGCAAACGAATGTACAAAGAATTAAATCTGTTGCTGTTTGGTATTCATTGAAATTTGCTGTTTTAAATTTGTTGCAGAGAAGGAACAACACATGTACAAAGAATTATAAACTGAACAGTCGTGAATTGGTTTGGTGCACAGAAAATATATATAATATTAAAAATAAATAAATAAACATTATCGTAAAAACTATTTATAAGATAATGGTTATAGAGTCCTAATTAAATTTGTTTATAGTTACAGATTTCTAAACAAATTTGATTAAAAAAGACATGAACTTGTATAGAAGAGGTAGAAGGTTTGAAAAAAAAAGGGGGGGGGGGGACTGAAGAAGGCTGACGTTTTAGGTGTCCAAATAATTATTCAATCAAACAAATGATTAAGCTAAGCTAAATCAGATGTGCTACAAAACTTGTAGGATTGTTGTCAAATTTTGAAGGTTGGGAGGTTCTTCAATACATCTCCACTTTCTTACAAAACCTGTAGAATTTGAATTTCTATGAGTGTTTCCCTGACTTCAACAAAAAAGAATAGGGAGAGAAAGGGGTTAGGAATTGAAATCCCTAAATTGACAAAAAAAAACCTAATTAAAGACGAAATCCTTAAATTGGCAAAAAAACCTAATTAAAGACAATAGGAAAAGAGTTTATTCATAGATTAATTGAGAGATACCAAGAGAGAATGCTCTGATGCTGGGTCAGAGATTGAAAACGTTGGCTACCATGGTCGTGCCCTTGTAAGCTTTCTGTGAAATAGCTTGGATCTGCGTTTGAGCGAGTGTATAGGTTCTGCGTTTGGTGAGTAATGTCGAAAGGAGGGGTGCTGGGTTTAGTTTTGTCGAGAGGAGAGGTTCTGCCTTGCGTGTTTTGGTTTCAAAGGGTTTTGGTTTCAAAATTATATCAGGGAAGAGTATTTGGTTTGTGAAAGGAGAGTATATATATTTAATAAAAAAGAAATAAATTAGATTTAAAAATTAAAAATTTATGACATTTTTTTTTTTGGTTTTGGTTTTATTTATTTTGTTTTATTATTATTTTTTTAATATTGTACTGATGTGAAAAATTATGGGAGTTTCAAAAGTTTTGGTTTTATATATATATATATATATATATATAGATTAAGGGCAATCACTATGATTCACACCACCCAACAACATAAAAGGAGGCTCGATTGAGGAGCTCTAGTTACTATTATGGTTAGCATGCAAAGAAGCAAAAAAGTCCCTATAGAACCAACCCACATTGCTACCCCAAATTACGGAAGTATATTCCTTTGAGGAAGAGCATTCAGATTATTAGGCTATTAGCCTATGACTATTGAGCTATTATAAAGCCTTCTCAAACCACAAAAGTAAAAAGCTTATCTATTAATGCAAGAGAGTAAAGGGCTGTTTGGTAGTGTGTCTTGAGCAATAATTTCAGTGTTTAAACAACATTACACGTATTTTCACACCCACAAGTATTTCTAAAAAATACAAATAACGTTACTAGAACAACATTACTAAACGGCCCCTAAGTAGTCTATTTTGTGAAAGAACAAAGCTCCTTTAGGATGGATTATGATGTACAATTGCAAGAATTCTTGAAATCCCTCACAAATTAGGTGTTTACTTGGTTTACTAACATCTCATCAGGCAAGTTCAACCCCACATAATTTGAGGCTTTTTATATGTTAATATTAATTAAATAGAATTATTTAATACAAATTAAATTAAGACTTGTGGGAGGGGAAAGCTCAAAGGGAGAGGATCATTGAGCAAAATCAACTCGAGGGGCAACTGGGCCCAACTATTCATCAGATCAGGCCCAGTCCAGTCAGGATAACCCAGTCAGGGAAACCAAGAAGGGTGGCCCGCTCGAGAAGCAGATACTCCTCAAGAGATTGGAGACAAACCACCAAGGCCATAAGGTTGAAGGCCGAGGAAGAAAGTAGTGACGTGCAAGCAAGGGAGGAGGAGGCTTCCAAGTAAAGCATGTTGGGGATATTATACAAATTAATAATGGAAGAACAAGATTAACACAAAAGACAAACAGAAAATAAATAATTTGGAGGCACAATATCGTTTTCCTTAGACAATATTTGTCTCTCACACTATTGTTGTTAAAGAGTTATCGCAAATTTGTCCGCAGGATATAACCAAGATGTTGGGTTCTACAGATAGCAATTCTGGAGAATAACCACAGAATTTCTTGTATTTCTCTCTAACTTACTATTTTGTAGAGTGAACATAAGTCTCTATTTATACCCATAGTGTTATTTTTCATCAAAAAGGCACGTATTGAGAGTTAAAATGTTTCATAAAACCGTTCACAAGGCTTGAAACCTCTTCAACCTTTCTGAACAGTCACCAGAAAATCTTTCGATCGATCGAATGCTCTTTTTGATTGATCGAACAGGAATCGACTAGCGATTGAACCAAGCAGAAGCTCCAGGATTTTTTCCATACCATTTCGATTGATCGAGCCAAAGTTTTGACCAATAAAAAATGTCTAATCCAGAATTTTCACTTAGAAAATTCAGGTTCAGAACCTGAATTTTCACTTTATGAAACAATATTTTCTAAATTCAAACAACATTATTACAAACTATCCTTGTATATACCTATATATACAACAAAACATCCATCATCTCCACATTTAATGCACTATACCAACTCAACTTGCCACATTATTGGCAGAATGACTCCTAAATAGTGCCCCCATAGCTGTAACCTACTCTACCACCACCAACAAGGCAATGATGGGACAAGTATCTAAGGAGAGATCAACGGCCATCCAAGTGGAAGACTGGAATGCAATCAAAGCAACTATATATAGGAAGGAGGATCCTCCTGGAATGGGATTGGAAAAAGTTTAGAGAGGGAGAGATTGAGAAATAGAGAGAGAAAGTGATCATTGTATAACCGAGAACTATGTATCAAAAGAACCATCCATCCTGGGCCAACCCGAGGAAGAACTTAAATAAGAATCTCTCTTTCCTTGCTATAATTCTCTTCAAAAACGGTAGTCCTTGGCAATCTTCTTTCTTTAAATTACTAAACCAAGGCTACCAAGGCTTAAAAGGTTGACATTGACCATCCACCTCTACGAATTAGTTATATTGAGCCTCTTTCCTAACCCAATCTCATTCCAATCTTGGGCTAGGCTGTAAGTTTTGCCCCCCTACAAGACTAATTTGATGTATTAAATACAAAAATTGATGAATAATACTAACTAAACTAAGGTTAATTTCATATAGAGGATTAAATGCATAGTTGAAGAAACTTACTTTAACTTGGATACATGACTATACATAGTTAATTAAAGTTGTAATCTAAATTTTAATTTTATATCTTTTTTTTAAAGAGGAAGGGATAGATAGATATATAGTATTTGGTATGTGGCTTTGTAGGTGATTAATTTACAAAAATTGAAGTTTCAAACTATAGTATTAGGGAAGATTAGTCATCATTGATGATCTAACAAACTTGCAACATTTTTTTTTTTTGAAACATTTTATGATTCAATTGGGTTAAATTTATATTGGTCTCCTATTTTGGAAGCCTTGTTATATATGAAAAAGAAAAGCAATAAAGATACTACAAAATGTTCACAATATAAGATGATAATAACTATGATTAATGAACTTCAAAAATCTAATTAATGAGTGTTTGAATTGCTTTTTTAGGTAATTGGTGACATGTCAGTTTGTAAGCTTGCAGTAAAATTAGTGGTATTGCTTTAGCATCATTCATTAAAAAAAAAGTGTTCAATCATTTTAAATTTTTTATATTTTTATAAAATTTTGGGCTTTTACAATGGGGTCTTTTTTCCTAGGGAACTTTTTGTTGTTGTTTTGGGGGCCTTAGGCCTAGGCCTTGGGTTGGCCCTGTGACCCTATCGTCAAGGTCAATAAGGACCTAGCTAGGTGATGGTCTTCAAGTTCTATGCCAAGTTCTTTGTGAAAGAGGAAAGGTTCCACATTGTAGATCTAGCAGGAGAAAGGTAAAAGGAGCATGAAGACGCAATGGATTGCAAAGAAAGCTATCCAGAAGAAGAATTCCTTCGTTTATTCCACCCCAAGAAGTCCATATCCTCCCTAACTTGAAGTTTCTAGCCAAGATGGATGTAGAGGCATGGCCTTGTTTAGCTTGGGAGCACCCCTAAAATAATGATGATCATTTATGTAGTGATTGAAGTCTTCTTTGTTATCGGGCTAGGGACCTTAATTATTGCTCGGAACATAATGGGTGTCTACAGCCATCTAACCTAGTCTGTAGGGAAACCCTAGTGCTTATGCTCAAGACTCTAGTATAACATAATACTCATATACTGAAACTATATATCTTATATAGTACGGTAATTTTATTTTATTTAAAAAAAAAAAAAAACCATGAAGGGAATTTTCTTTCCCGTTTTCATTGATATCATATTAGTGTCACCATAAAATTCAATTCCTAATGTCTAGAAAAAATTACACATAAAGATAATCGTATCTGGTAAAATAGTCCCGAATGAATTACACAGTTTTTAGTGGGGAGGGCCGGGGTGGGGATTCAATTTATGGGATAAAAAAACACAGGGATAGTAAACAACTTAATCCCTCCCTGATGTGAGTGAGATTCAATCCTACATTTATAGTGAAAAAGAAAAAGAAAAAGAAAAAGAAAAAGACTAGCACTTATAGATTAATCAAACTACAAGCCCTTAAACCCTAAGAGGTTGGCTTAGTGGTTCCTAAAGCCTCACGATATTTATGACATCCTACGTTTGAAACCTCTTACCAGTATCTTGGGGCCAGTGCCAGCTCAATAGTATAAGCAATTGATGCAGTAGCCTAAAGCCAACTAAAAAAAAGGCCCCCAAATTTTAACCAATAGTGCTATTTCTATCATTGTAATAGTATTAATTAAGTCCAAATATTAGTCAATACATAAAATAATATTTTTTTATCAAATGAAATACAAAAAAAAAAAAAAAAATGTTACATCCATAACATTTTACTACAAATCCTAAGTAGTAAGTTGTTATTGATGGCAAAAAAATAAAAATTTAGTGGTTGTGGGTTTAAATTTGAACCAGTAACAACTTAAAATCTTGAATTTGTTATGAAAAATATTGTGAATGCAACACTTCTAGAAAAAAAAAAAAGTAATACACAAAAAAATTCACAACATTTTCACAATAGTTGAGTTGGCAAATTTTTATTAGTTTTCATTTAGGTTCACCGCTAAATCACTCTTTTACTTATTGCTATTAATCTGTCACATCAATAGATGTGAAAAGTTTTGTCGAATTTTTTGTACTTATAGATTTCAAAAAAAAAAATTTATATGTGGTTCATGTTAATTAATAGTAATTTTGCATCTAAAACAAGATAATCAGTTTTCGTCTTAGGCCCCCAAATGTTTCAAGCTATCCTGCTCGGAGCCCATTCCCATGGGATTCCTTATTATAATAACCTGGTGTGTGTAAGATAAGGAGACTACATACACCTAAGGGCTGAAATAGTTAAATACTTGAAGAGGTCTAGACACTCTCGCTTGTCAAAAAAATAAAAAATTACAAGCCTTTAGAAATGAAGAATGTGACTGGGAAGGTAGCATCTTCTGGATTTTTAGTAGTGTAGATCTTCATATGTCGGGCAAAGTGGTATGTTGGGCCTCATAGTAGAGTTAAGCAGGAGGGTTAAGAAAGTTCCAATTTAATCCCGAGTTATAGAGCAACCCATATAATTAATTGGATTACAGGCTTTAAGTTTGTATAGTAAAGTCCATAGTAAAGTGAGCTTCAATGATAAAGTTTATAATCCTATCCGAGAACCCTTCACACTTGTGACAAAGTGAGGTCCAAACCAAAATCAATTGCCCTTCTATTCTAGTACTCCCCACCCCAAAAGAAAATCTATATATATAAAAAACTATTTGGTTAGGTAAAATTTCTGCAACTATTGTATAATTTAACAAAATATAGAAAGTCTAATGTTTAGTCAATTGCCTAAAATGGGTTGATACCTCAATTTGTTGTTTCCTATAACAACAGTAGTCTTATGCTTAGCCCAACTACTCTACCACCCAATCCATAATGACCAATTCAATACAATTAGAACAATAATCTAATATGAAACTGGGGAGACAATAGGCAGAATACAAGATAGTCCAAAATTTTTTGGTGTTTATTATTGGACAAACGCTATAGGTGGAAATCGATCTTATTTATAAATAATAATAATTTATAAATAATAATAAGTTTAAGAGATTAAGAATTGGTCCTGCAATAATATTAGTACAACACATAAATACTCACATTTTACCACAATTGTTTTAGGGCAATTGTAGCAAAGTGTGTTTGTTTGCACGTGGTAGTAGCATTATTATAAATTAAAAGTAGACTCAATTATGTAATCAAATGTTGTTTTGACCATGTTGACAGAGAACTATCATTCCATTCCATTTATTTATGAACTCCCAAACGAAGACTTAGAGAAATCTCAAGAACTAAACATTATTGTTTAAAGTTTAAACAGAACTTATACCAAAACAAAACACAATTCATGCTTGGGAAGGTGCATCACATGTCCTTACAAGTTACAACACTAGCATACTTTTCTTTCTTCTTCTTCTTTTCATCATAATTATTACTAATTTTATTAGCACACTACAGATTCTCCACTAATAATAATATTTTCTTTAGCAGCCGGTATCACAGCTTATTCTGGTACCAGAAAACGCCTTTGCTAGAGGCACCCTCATCCGGCTCAACATAAATACACTCTTTAGCCTCTCTCCACATTGCTTTGTAAATTGGAGTGCCATCAAACTGGTAGTACTCACCGAGTATTGGCTTGATTGCTTTGGTAGCCTCCATCGCATGGTAATGAGGCATTGTAGAGAAGAGATGGTGAGCCACATGAGTGTCTGTAATATTATGGAAAACCTTATTTAGCACCCCATAATCTCTGTCCATGGTTGACAATGCTCCTCTCAGCCAATCCCATTCCGATGAGTCATAGTGTGGCAATGCAGGGTGAGTATGCTGCAAGTATGTGATCGTCACAAGGAAGCCATTCACTACAAGCAAAGGCATGCCATAAACACATACAAGCCAAGCCAGCCCTTTTGCTATTGCAACTCGGTAAAGCACAAAAGTTGTAGCAAAGATACCAGTATCCGAGATAAATATTTGAAGCCTTTCACGATCAGAATAAATGGGGCCATAGGGATCATAGTGGCATGCAAAACGGTCATAGGGGCGTCCTGAAACATTGAAGGCCAAGTACAAGGGCCATCCTAGAGTGAGCGTGACCAAAAGAGTTAAGGCCCTACCTGGTGGATTGTTCAAGTACTTGGAATACCATTTCATTTTGGATTTAGGCTTGGGGACAAACACCTCATCTCGATCAAGGGAACCCGTGTTGGAGTGATGGCGGCGGTGACTAATTTTCCACGAGAAATATGGCACCATAAGAGCAGAATGGAGGATGAGGCCAACTATGTCGTCAAGCCATTGATAGTCACTGAAGGCATGGTGACCGCACTCATGTGCAATGACCCAAACACCAGTGAGAATGCAGCCTTGGAAAGCCCAATAGATTGGCCATGCAAAGTAGGAAAGGGGATATGGGAGGATTTGGAAGTAAGAGGTAGCAATGTAGTAGAAGAGGTAGGCTAAGGAGAGGTCGTAAACGACATAGGAGAACGAGCGAATGAGGGAGCGTTGGAAGCAATGGGGTGGTATGGCTTTCTTGATTTGGCTAAGTGTGAATGGGGGCTTCGTGTGTGGTACTCGTTGGAGGGTATTCTTCTGCTCTCCATTCTTCATGGGGGAAGACATTCGGCCCCCAGCTCCCATTGTTCTTCAAGGCTTATGTGCGATCCTGAAAAAAGGTCAATATGTGTAAGTTGCTAGACATCCTAATCAAAAGTTTCAATGAAATGTCACATACTTTTCTTTAGAATAAGAAAGAACTATTTCCTTAATTTAACACCTAGATGAAAAAGCTCAAAGATATCGTTGCTTAAACACAAGTTCGGGTTATCTATTATTTCACTGAAAATGTAAACAAACCTAACCAGGAATTTCCAAACAGTGTTACAAGGTGTGTTATGTACTATGCCATTGTGCTTTAAAATAGCGTACGCTCAACAAGCTAGCAGGTAATCGGCATGGTGAACACTAAACAGAATATTATGGATTGGGAAACGCTAAAGCTTCACAACTGAAGTTAATTAAACCCAAAATTCTTTCTTACATTATCTCAGTTTACACAAGGTTAACCCACTCATGACTCATCCAAACACAATTTAACCCTCACAAAGTTAACCCAGAAAGCAATTTCTCCCTCTGGCTCTGTTCCAATACACAAACACATCTTTACTATTTGATCAATTAACTTATTTTTTATATACAACTTTAGATTACAAAAACTTGATATCATAACATTCATTTGATGACATAGCAATTAATTTTTGATTTTCTTGAAATTTTGTAAGCATTAAGGATGTAATAAGAACATGCAATTTAATGGTTAGATTTTTAAAATTCACACTCATTATAAAGATATATGATTAGATTGTAGGGTTTCTCTCCGAACTAGTTTGGAGAGAAACTTTGTTCAGTTGACATGCACATGAAACTATATTAATCTCTCACTCTTTCCTCCCCTTTTGTTGATTAAATTATCTTTAGTTAAACATGATCATATGACTTCCCGTGTAGGAAAGTAGATAACTACAACAAAGAAATGCGTACAAGATTTGCATTTCACTTAGTGTTTGGGATATTTTAAATTCATTGGTTTATTATGCTTAAAATTTAAAAATGATAAACTCATACGAATGGGTCCTCAAAATTATATTATAAAGCTATTCAAAAATCACCCAACCATTGATCACACCAATGGTGACCTCATCATTGGTTTCTTCTTTTAGAGAAAAGGAAGAAACCAATGTAACAACGATTTTAGTGAGCTGCAAAAACACCTCCAAAAGGGGGCCAACCACATCAATGAATACCCCTACTTTATAAGGTGTACAACTTAGGGGGTCCACTGAAATTCAAATGGCACATGGTGAGACTAAAATAAATCATGCAAGCAATTGCTAGGTCATTCCTTTCAGAACTTGAAGGTAGCATGTTGTGCAACAATTGTACATTTAATGTGCAAAGTTGTACGAAAAATTTAAAAGCTGAACAAAAGAAGTTGAAGGCAAACAGACATTAATGTTCCTTAACTTTCTTTCATATAATAGTGGATCTTATGCCTAGAAAGAACATCTATATTAAAGGGAGGCTGTGTACAACGTTATGAGTTACAACTTTCAGATCCATGGGATCCACCATATGAACTCCAAATCAATAAATTGATGTCATCCAAATCGTGGATAGGAACATCCAACTCTCAACATATCTCATCAATGTTTTCTTGTCTCTATTATGGGGTATTTGAGACAGTTATACATCAGAGGAAGGAAATTTCAAAAATCAATTTCATTTTTCAATCAATCTTTTCTTGTTATTTTTCAATCAAACTACATTGCATTTTCTTTGGCTATTTAATTCACTGCTGGACTTGAATTAGTTTGATTTGAAACGGATGGTAGGTGAAGCACCAATAATGACAAAAGCCTAGTTTATTCTATTAATAATACAAATCCTATCTCAAATTTTGTGTTTTACTTTATATTATACTAACCACAACTTTCATGTATTCTGATTTATTTATTTATTTAATAAAATAATCAAAGTTTAAAATGGAAGACAATCAAACACATGGCATACCACAAATTCAAATTCTATCACACTTTATGTATTCAACTTTGTACTCCACCAATTATAATAGACCATGTATTAGATTTTTTTTTTTTTTCCCATTTTAAACTTTGATTATTTTATTAGGAAAGTAAAAAAAAAAAGAAAAAAAAAAAGATACTCATATATACATAGCAAGTTGTAGTTGGTGGAATATAAGGTATAACACAAAAATTGGGAAAATATATATGTGCTAAGACTAATCCAGTAGACTTTTACCTAAATATGAAATACATTACAAATGGTATCTACTTTTCATGGCAATATGATACAATACTTTTTTTTTTGAAACCACTCTAGGATAAAATATATACTTAACAAGAGTGTATTTCATTATTGTTGAAAACTTTGTAATTTAATTAGTTCGCACCTCCTAGTTTTTTTTTAAAAAATATTCAACTCAAATCCCTTTTCTTGGACTATTGAATTATTAAAAAAAAAAAAAAAAAGTACTTCACCATTGATAATATCGACCAGAATGTAACCTATACCACATATGGAAATACCAACCATAGCAGGATTCTAGTTGTCAATAGACTTAACTTAGAGAAGAAAAAAAAAACAAGTTGTCATAGACTTATTATTGGTCCCAAAACGTGCATAATCAAACTCCTCACTTGTCATCATCTTATTCTTATGAATTACGCTTCATGACAAGGGATTAGGATTCTCAAGTTTTAGTAAACCTCTACTTTGTATTAGAATCCTATTCAGTACATTAGAGAAATTATTGATGTCGTGTGAAATTTTGTTTCACCTATTTTACACCGAATACATAGGATAGGGTTTTAAGAATTCTAAGTTACATAACATCTTTATTCATTAAATCCATCAAAAAAAAAAAAAAAATTCCCAACTTTTTAGAGAGAGAGAGAGATCCTATTTTTTGTATACAAAATTCATTGTTTTATAAAACTAGTTTTTTTAAGAAAATAATACAGTAATTATACGAATATTCTGTAAGGCTAAATCCATCAAAAAAAAAAAAAAAAACTTTCCCAACTTTTTAGAGAGAGAGAGAGATCCTATTTTTTGTATACAAAATTCATTGTTTTATAAAACTAGTTTTTTTTTTTTTAAAGAAAATAATACAGTAATTATACGAATATTCTGTAAGGCGTTGTTTCCAAGAAGAAAATTTTGGTAATTACAAATCTAAAC
This sequence comes from Quercus lobata, assembly GCF_001633185.2. NCBI lineage: Eukaryota > Viridiplantae > Streptophyta > Magnoliopsida > Fagales > Fagaceae > Quercus > Quercus lobata. The sequence goes on along the minus strand of NC_044904.1, from coordinate 9,747,123 downwards.
GGCACTGCATTGTATCCGGAGAAAATATAAAAGGAAAAAAAAAAAATAACAGCAAACTATAAAATTGCAGAGAAATAAGTATATTAATAAAGAAAGAGTCATATATGCTAGAGAGATTCAACCAAAATACTCCGCATAAAAAATTATATGACTACAGATGGTGAGTGGTGGAGAAAAATAAACAAATCTATATATAATAGTAATAGACAAATAGACATAATCTACCGAGTAAGATAGTTGTGATCAAAATTATGACTTTTATGTAATTCTAAAATTACTCAAATTTTATTATTTGTCCTTAAAATTATTGTAAAAAATAAAAAGTCAGAGAAGCAAAGCAATACTTTACTGTCAAGACTTGGAACAACCCAGGATAACTTCTATTTTTAATTCAAAATAGACGGCGGCATGCAATTGCAATGCATGGCCATGAAATTTAACGAGTCAACCAAAAACAAAACCAGAAACAAAAAATTAAGGAACGCTTATTTGATTCACCCAAAAAAAATAAAAGTCATTATCAATCATCACCATCAGAAATAACAAAAATAAAGAGCAATAATTGCCAATTGGATCTTATGGTTGAAAGTTGAAACTCGAAGATTGAGAAAAAGTAAATCTTTTGCATTAATGGAATAAAAGAAAATTCTCAACCCCATCAGAACAAGAAGTCTCTATACATTATCTCCTTTAGAAAAGCTTAACAAAGCTTAACACAAACATCTCTGATTGCACCCACAAGCCACATATAAAGAAAAAACTAACAAAAAAGCATTATATATAATCCATGCATGTCAAACACAAAGAGAAAGAGTATATTATATAGAGACATACCTGAAAACAAAGAAATAGAGAAGCCCTTTTAATTTCCCGGAAAGCTCTCTCTCTCTCTCTCTCTCTCAAACACAGTATCAGAGGCTGAGTTATTTGTTCTCTGCAATCTGCATTGGCTTTGTGTTTGTGTTGTGTTTCACAAAAGAGAGGGTCGCTATTTATTTATGAACTCTCTTTCGGACTATATTAGACAATGGGTCCCACAACAAGATCCTCAAATACTTAACCTACCCTGCCTTATTTTATTTTATACGTGTAGAATTAATTAATGGCCTTGATCTTTCAATGTTTTGTTTCTCCTAGTTGTAGACGAATTAAAATTGCGTTTTAATCACGAAACTACCACAGTTTCTGTTCAGAATTATACTACTACTATTCCGTTACGCATGGATTGCAATCACATATTCACATGTCTATTTAAGCATGCACTATTGTTTGGGTACATTTGTTGATTATTTTAAAAAAAAATAAAAAATTTCTTCTTAACTTCTTGTCATCAAATACCGTAGATTTTTTTCCTTTAGTATATTAACAACCTACTTTTTCTATTAATCACTTTCCATTTTCACTAACATCATATTTCTTTTATATATAAATATATAAAAAGAAGAGTATTGTATAACAGAATCCTAAAATAGGAAACTGGTCGGGGATTCTGATGTGAGTTTTTAAGGTGATTCTTGGTTTTATTTACTTATATTGAACCCTTACCTTAAAATAGGAACGTTGCTACTATTACTCTTGAGCAATAGAATAACTTTTTACAAAGAAAAAAAAAGTTATAAAATAAGAAAAATGCTATGTTTATAATATTTTCACAACAAATCATAAGTTGCATGTTGTTATGAGTTGTTATTGGTGGACAAAAAATCATTTTAGTGGTAGATTTAAATTATAACCAATAATAACAATTTACCACATCTGATTTGTTGTAAATATGTTGTAAACATAATACTTCTCATAAAATAAAAGAGAAGAAATATAAACATTAATAAACATTCGAAGTGTGTTAAATATTTTAATTTTTTACTTTATCAATGACCTTTTTTCTATTGGACCTATGAAATGAAGTATGCGTGTGGGAAGTGCAAATGAAATGAAGTGTGCGTGTGGGAAGCATGTTTTGTGCTTCCCACATCCACGTTTTGCATTTTTTTTTTCTTCAAGACGTGATTGTTGACTTTTCTCTTGTGAATAGTGCACTATTCACGGGACCCACAAATTTTACTTTTCAGCAATTTTTTCATTATAAATGAGTCACACGGTACTAATTACACATTTAAAAATTATTTTGTTACAGTATTTTCAGTTTTCAGCTGTATCCAAACAGACCCGAAATATGTATTCCTCTTTAACCATCCTAAATCTTTAAAAATAATGTTATAGTTTGATTGGTTCTGGGCATGACAGAGAAATTTTTTCATCCCTAACATTTATAAGTGTCACATATTATACTATTTTTTCATCCCTAACATTTATAAGCGTCACATATTATATTTTTACATGCTATTAGATGGATAAATAAAAGCGAAAATCAAGAGACTTTTAAAAAAATCCTTTTGGGTCCTTAAGGAAATTGAGAAAATTAGGAATTGACTTTTGATTTATTGTGGTCGTACCGTCATAGTTATTTTGTTTTAATAATTCCATTGGTCCATATCCAAGACCAAGAGAGAGAGGAGAGCAATAACAGAGACAGTATCTCATGCGCACATGAGACTTATGTCTCACGCAACCCTAAATTCAGCATGTACCTTATAAAGTTAGGTAAACTTGCACAATTGCACTTACCGCAACATAAATGGAATAAGCTTGCGTACAAATTATAATTCATAATAAGTTCTGATATTTAGTGAGATGAATGAACACAACAAATGTTCATCAAAGAAGAATGAACACAACATATCATATTATATACTTACCATATAATAAAAATTGGCTTAAAAGCTGTGTTTGTACCAAGTGGCTATTCTCTTTAATTGCCAAGTGGTTGCACCAAACTGTAGCTATTTTTTTGAATAGAAATAACAACTTAATTGTTCTTATTAACATGTATTGTTTTAAAATTTTAATTTAATGTGAACTTTTTTTTTCTTATCTATTACTTAATTGTTCTTATCACGTATTTGTTAAATGCTTTTATCAATTTTTATCTTTTTTTGAGGGGGATCAATTTTTATCTTAGACTCATTTTTTTTTCCACTTAGTTATTGTTTTTTAAATAAATTATATACTCTATAAGTTTATGACTAAAACTGTATAACGCACGGCGGATAGGCTTTCAACTAGTTTACATATAAATGTAATTGCCCTATGCGGTATTTATGAAAAATCTCCTGATGCTAATGTAGTGGATAAAAAATTTCAGCAACGGTTGTGATCTACTTACGGACAAACTGTGAATAGACCAAAGGGGCCATGATCATCTAAGGTGTTATTTATTTTTAAAAAGTATGTATAAATTTATAATTTTTTAATTAAAATTTAGGTGAAAAATTATACCTACCCTCTCAAAAACTGACAACTAGTCAAACAATGAAAGTACATATAAACAAATGGACACACAACCCATTCCTATGATTGGCGATCCCTCCCAAAGCAAAACACCCTCTTTTACCTAACAAATTCTTGCATATTGGGATCGATTTGTTTAATTAAAAAAAAAACAAATGATTATGTATTTATTTATTTATTTTGAAATTCAAGTGATTATATATTCGATACTTTTTGGATATCCTTTTGGATATAAAGTTAAAAGTTTGGAACATTAAGATTGAGATTTAGATGTTATCACAATAATATTTGGGTCTACACACCTAAACAACTTGTTTGAGTGTGTTCTACTTGACAGCACCAAGGGCGTAGTTAGAAATTTTTACTTAGGAGGCCAAATTGCAATATTGATGAAATAATGATAATTTATAAATACAAAATTATCAACTTTGATATATTGTCATATTTTTAAACATTGATGAAAATACAAAAAAGGGTCTAGTTAACTATATACATATACAAAAATTTGTAAACTATTATTTTAAGCACCATCAACCCATCATTATCCAGAATATTGAAATTTCCTTTTTTTTTTTTAATAAATTATTCAGCACCTAATTTCAAATTTAAAAAATGATGATATGGAGAGAGAATATAATATATTATCATATAGCAATACAAAAAATTGAACAACGTATTCTTAGTACACGAACCATATTCATAAAACTAAATGACCATTATCATATACGTAGCAAAGCATAAATCTAAATGGCCATATGGTGTTGAAGAAAAAAACAAACTTGAAATGCTGAGACATAATTACTTTCTTGAAGGCTAAAACAAAAAATTAAAAAATTAGCAAGGAGAAGCTAGAACTGGAAGCAAATATGGACAGTTTTTTTAATAGAAAAAATGAGTTTATTTGGTTCCTACCCTTGTTGAGAAGAGAGTTTTAAGTGTAAGAGCAATAACCAATGAGAGGAAAGAAAATCAGCAGGGAGAAAATATAGCAGTGGTAGCTTCTTTTTTTCTTTGAGAATCCCATTGGTGGCTTCTTGAGATTGAGAAGGATGGGAAAAAGTAATTTTTTTGTTTGAAAATGGGTGGTAAAAGATGCTATTTTAAGAGTGTGGGTTATTGTCTATTGGATTGACAATAAATCATTTAGACAATTGGGAGAGCTAGCTAGTATTTTATTTGAGGACTTTGGGTTATTGTTATCTATTGGACTAAGTAGAGATCCTAGAAAGAATTGGGGGGGCTGGTCATATTTTTCTAAGGGTGCCATAGTCTTTTACTTTTTCTGTTGCTATCAGACACATAGCCTAACAGTAGAAGAAAATTAAAATTTTGGAGGGCCATGACATAGCTCCGCCCCTGGACAACACATTAGAAGAATATTTGACATACTATAGAACCTAATGCTTAGTGGCTGAAGTTTTGAGCATAGTTAGTTAAATATGGTACGTGTATCATACGACAAGTATATGAACGTGTATAATTCGAATTCTTTTAAGAAAAATATGTTTCAAGAATTTGGAAATGGAAAAGGAATAGTATATGTTTAGTATGAGTATATTACGTTTATATTTTAAATTTTTGTAACAAAAATACGTAAATATTTACTATATATTGTTTAAGGTATAAACACAATAATTTAACATATTATAGTCATATAGAAAATTTTGAACAATTTAACTTGAAATAATTTTCTTAATAAGGAAAATTATTTTAGTATCATGAATAAATAACGAAAACACTAACAAATAAACGCGAATATATCTGTAGCTTTGAAAACTAAATGGGAAACACCCGTTCCTCTCAACCTTATCCTTATGTTCGTACGTGTATCATATGGGTATCTTGTGCATAGTTACATTGTCAAAACTATTATACTAAGTATCCGTTTCGATTGGGCTGATTTTCCTATGCGTCTTGTGTTTGGTGTTTTCAGCACTGATCAGTGGGTCCCGTGCACTGTTCACGGGACCCACAAGTTGTCTAATTCAGCAAATTTTTCTTCAAAACCGGGTCCCATCTTGTGCATAATTACATTGTCAAAACTATTATACTAAATATCCATTTGGATTGGGTTGATTTTCCTATGCGTCTTGTGTTTGGCGTTTTTAGCACTGATTAGTGGGTCCCATACACTGTTCACGGGACTCACAAGTTGTCTAATTTAGCAAATTTTTCTTCAAAATTGGGTCCCATGGTACTTTTCACACATTTAAAAATTATTTTGTTACAGTATTTTTAGCTTTCAGCAATAAGCAGTATCCAAACAGACCCTAATTAGTAAATAATTTAAAACGCTAAATTAACTAAAGTTATATATATATATATATATATATACACACATATAACACTTAACGTAATGACAATATGTAGAGATAAAAAAAATGTAGCATACTAATTTCAATATATTAGAATACAAGATTATAATAGATGATTACAATAAGTTTAACAATAAATTTTGTATCTGTTTGAATTGCTAAGTTATTAATGATAAATAATAAAATAGGAAAGATTCTTTGGTACTTTTAGACTCTACCATGAATTTAATGAATGGAACACATTATTAATATGAGAGGAGTAAGCACCGTTCTTCATGTTCCAAAAAAACCTAAGAATTACTCACAAAAGATTATCAAAAAAAGAATTACTCATAAAATAGTCCTATACAAGACTAACTTAGCAAATTACGAAATTTTTTACGAAATTAAAAAAAAAAAAAAATTGCTGAATAAGTTGCTAAAATTATTTCTGTATATATAGCATTTCCCTTAAAATATTCACCTGACTCTACTCGAGGCGACTCTCTATTTGTTTAATATATACTATATAGCATTTCCCTTAAAATATTCACCTGACTCTACTCGAGGCGACTCTCTATTTGTTTAATATATACTATATAGCATTTCCCTCAAAATATTCACTTGACTCGACTCGAGGCGACTCTCACTTGACTGTTTCCACTTCCGTGGCCAACTTGGAATATCTCCTTTCCTAATGGAGGATCTTCTCTAGGTTTTATCGCCTCAACAAAAGGGCTTTTTGGTTCCAAAGATTTTTTTTTTCTAAAATAATATTCTATTTCTAGACACCTAGAATATTTGAGGAGAGTAGAAAATGGATCTTCTTGTGATATTTTTAAGCATATAGCCAGGTTGTTCTATTTCTTTTTTTAATTTTTTATTTATAATCACCAGGTTGTTCCATTTCAAATTTTCAATAGTTTGCAACTTTCAATGAAACAAAAAAGTTATATATGGATGTTTTAGAAAGTCAAACTTACAACATTGCTGCATTGCATGACACGAAAGAAAGATTGTTTCTAGGATCATGACATGTTTTTTAAGTAAGATCGTGACATATTTAGTTGGGAAGAAAGTAATTAATTAATTAATATGACAAATTATAAAAGATTTTATTACTACTAGACTATTACTTAAATTCTAAACTAAAATATACTGTTGATCTTTAAAATTTGGAGTTTTTTTTTTTTTTTTTTTTTGTACCTATATATTTTAAAATTTTCATTTTAAGTTGTTTGATTTCGTTTTCATATTTGTATTGCTGTCATTTTTTGTCCCCACCTCCACTTATCGTAAGGAGGAAAAAAGTGGCCAACAAATTCTACGACTACGATTAGAATTTAGGAGTAGATATGGCAAAACGAGTCAGAATTTTCTGACCCAATTTCGACCCAATCCAAAAAATACCAGACCCGAACTTGATTTTTTTGACTTGAAACAAAAATGGGTTGACTTGTGACCCGACCCGTGTTTTTTGCAAGTCAACTCAACTCGACTCGACTTGCGACATGAACCATTTTTTAAAACGTTTTTTTTTTTTTTTGTAAAAATAATAATAAAATTAAGACAATATTAGTTTATTTGTTTATTGTGAGTTTTAGGGAAACAATTGAGATATTTACATAACTGCATGCAAATAAATTGAAAGATGAATGGTTGAACATTCTATAATGAGTAAAGATTTTTAGATATCAAATAGTAAAGTATATGCTAAGATAATTTGGTTATAGTAGAGTTAAAAACATTCAAAATAAATTGTAGACATGTATGACAAACATTCATAATTGTGAAAATAGTGAAGCAAAAGTACCAAATTAGTATAAATTATGAATGCTTAGACTTATTTTTTAACAATTTATATCCAAAATAAACGGCTTTTCAAAATAAATTATGATATTTCTTAGAGTGTGTGTTGTTTAATAATGATATGATATTCATAAAAGAGACCATGTATAAATAAGTAAACAATCAAATTTTAATGTATATTCTCAAATTAAAATAGAGTGTCAACCAAAGTTGATAATAGATTATAAAATTAATTTTCAAAATTGAAAATTTCTTATATGTTTTTATTCTTTGTCAAATGAGTTATCCAATAAGTCATTTGTAATTTTGTTTTATATTTTGGGATGTTGATATTGTGTAGAAATAAAATTTGTGTATTTGTTTTACTTATCTTTGTCTTATTTTGTTTTAGTTAGCAATGTTGAGATTTATATAATTTTAAAATTATTGAATAAGTATTAATAAGTTTAACTGAGTTCATTCTTGATATAAGTGGTAAATTCAAAATAATGCATTTTACATCAAGTAATTTGTTGCATAACTTTCCAAATGACAAATACATGTTGTTTTCTTTATTTAAAAAAAAAAATTCATGTGAAAAATATGGGTCAACCCGACACGCAACCCGATTGACTCGAATCTATTTTTAACTTGCTTAAAATGACCCATTTTGACCCGCAACTCGTTTGACCCACAACCCGATTGACCCGACCTAACCCGTCCGTTTGCCATGTCTATTTAGGAGGGAGAATTCGGTGACTATCTATTGTACAAGATATTTGATGGATTCTTTATAACGACCATTGATCATAGATATATATCCAATTATGTGCCTCATATTTCGATAGCTACAAGCATACGTATGATACAAAACTTTTTACACACGATACGATACGTATTGCATATCATATGACACTGATAACTATGACTACAAAGATGTAATTATAATTAATTGATTCTACAACAAACTTTAAACATATGCACACACAAAATTTAAAATATTTTCACTTTAATACTTTTTTAATAATTCGATAATTATAGATGTGGGGCCAGAGAATTTGTGGCCCCGGCTCACTTTACATTAGGGCCCAAAACCTGAGCCGAGGAGAACTATTGTTGAGGACGCATAATGAAAGTCCAAAAAAGGGCTAAGGATATGACCGAGGACAATCTTATGCTCGACACCCCATAAAGCCCTCAAAGGAAAGGACGAGCCCAGTGCAGGAACAAACCAAGTGAAAAAGCTGTCAATACTGCAATAAAGAACTATGCATCTGACAGGTCCATGCTCTTCACCATACTATTCAACTTTTACAACCACTCCCAACTACTCTAGGTACGGGCTGATAGGACAAGTTTCAACCCCAAAAAGTGGAGCTTACACGTGGACACTGGAGGGAGGGTAAATGTTAGTATAAAAGGGAAAAAGAACCAAGGGAAAAGGGGTGGTCTCTTGGACCATGAAGTCTTAAAGAAGGAGAATAATAAGAGCACTAAGCTCCTCGGACAAGGTCTAAAGACCGGACCACTCATGTCGCGTCAGAAGAAGGTCTTGTCAGACACATCAGGAAGGTCTTGTTAGACACATCAAGAAGGTCTTGTTAGACATGTCAAGTTCATCTTCATGTAAATTTCCATAGAAACCACGACTAACCGCTGTTCGGTGATCCAAGCCTAGCCTTTCAAGCCCACGCTCTACAAATGATATTGTTTGGGCCCTCAAACGTACGAACCTAATATCATTTTGGGATCGCTACTAATTGTGTCCTTACAATAGATATCTCATTTAAAAACATTAGGATACGGTAACTGGTTGAGCTACAAAGTTTCCTCAATTTTCACCTTAATTTTGTTTTACATCTATGTTGCCTTAAGGTGAAATAACTAAAAAATTCTGCATGAATTATGATGTGAGCTAAATTTAAGCTCACTGGCCCATTAAGAAGAGAAAGAAAAAATAAATAAATAAATCTGCAATTCTTTCTAGTTCGGGCTCTCGAGAACTAGAAAAAATAATAATCCTCGTTCCACCTAAAAATCTAGAAATTCGTTGATATTTGAATGGATTCTTAGACCAAAGCAACTACTTTGTTTTGAATTTAGAACATATTATATGACGTTTTCCTATTCCTTCTACGTCGTATACGGTTGAAATGAATATATATATATATATATATAATAAAATAAAAACTTACTCTTGATGTTTTCTCACATTTTCAATAAAATATAATCGTATTTCAACAAGGTTTTTTGTGTTAGAAGTTAGTTTTCAAAAAGAAATTAAAAATAACATGTGGAAAACAAAAGAACCAGTTGACATTAAAGAACTCTAGCAAAAACATTACAATAAAGTAAATAGAGATTAAATTTTATAAAGATTTGGCGTAAACACTTTGATTTACACCGGTCAATAAGGACATATTACATCATTATATTACTAAGATATAAATACATTTGATAATAATACCATTTCAATACACGTTATATTTCAAGTTTTAAATAAAAAACTGACATTTTGTTATTACTTATTAGAGCATTCGCATCCAGGATGGCAAAAAAGTTTTATTATCCAACCTTAAAACCTACTTTATCTATTTTACCATCTCATTTTACAACTCACCCTACATTCTAATTTCTAATTTTATATACAACTCATTAAAATAATATACAACACCATTAAATAATAATATAATATTAACAACTTTCTTTCTCTCTTCCCTTCTTTCTCTTTATCAAACCTACAACCAACAATCACCACCACCACCACTAGCAACCCTACCAACACCAGCAACACCTACCGCTAAAACTCAGCCCAACTACCAAAAGCCAGCCATCACCACTATTGAAATACCACAAAATTGGAAAAACAAAAAACTACCACCACCAACCACAACAACCCACAATCACCGGCCACCACCACCACCACCACCACAGCATTACTACACCACAAACCCTAAAAAATAAAAAATAAAATTTTTCCATATCCACCTAACCATAACCAACCACAGAGATCCATAACCATCGCCACTACCAAACCCACCAAGATCCATACCCACCGCCAATCAAACACCACCATAAATAGCAAAAATCCACTAAACATCCAACATAACTTTTAGTTATGAGATGAGAACAAAAAGGAGGGTAATGGGTAGTGAGCTTGGCTGGGTTTGGTTGACTAAGAAAGAGAAAATCTGGGTTTGAGAGAGAGAGAGAGAGAGAGAGAGAGAGAGGGAAACTAGATTAGATGGCTTGGTTAGCGGCGACAACAACAAAAGTAATGTCGGCGGAAGCAGGGAGGTAGCAGCAGTAGAAACAACGGCAGGGGCAGTAGCAAAAGCAGCAGTGGCATCAGCGATGGCAGTGGTAGCAAAACTTGCAATGGCGAGAGGTTGAGAGACTTAGCTAAGATGGGAGAGAGGAGAGCAATGAGGAATAGGAGAAACGTTGGTGACTGGTGAGTGCTGAGAGGCACGGACAAGAGAGAGAGAGAAAGATAAGAGTGAATATTTTTTTTATTAAAAGAGCGTGGTGGGCCTTTTGTGATTTTGGGCTGGACTGCCTCTTGCTGTACTAGGCCCAAGTGTTCTGGATAAGAGAGTCGGGACCGGTCTAGTTGCAATTCACCCTGGTTCGGCTTGTGCACAAACTATACCCCGTTTGTCGAAACTTTTAGTCACATGCCCATGACAGGCGAAGTTACTATAGAAAAGTTATGGTAGATAAATGCAATAAAACAATGATAAAAGAAATATGTTTCTTGTTAGGCAAAACAAGTAAGGGATCCTTAGTTAAAACAGGGAAAAAGAACACATTACATGTGATATTGCAAAGACAAGATAAGAAACAATAGCAAGAAGTAATAAAATCAAAGAATGAAAGATCAGTTTGCCATGTTCAATTGTATTATGGGGCTGAGGCCAAAGAGAGAACCATTTCCTCAACGTGGATAACCTCACAGGATAATCTTGCTGTAAAAATTATTCACTTTGAGGGAACGGGCCTGAATGACTTATCCTTAACGGAGGGTAGGCTTTTAGAAGGAGAGAAGAGATTAGCCTATTGGAGCATGCCTGTCATTCTACATTTTGTTTCTTTTCTCTTTTCTCTTCGTTTTGTTACTTTGATTCTTTCCCACTCTTTTCTTTTCTTTCTTAATGCTTGCTCATGTGTTGTTATAGTGATGGTGGTGTTGTGAATCTCTCATAATGGTTGCTATTGTTCTAGTGATGATACTGTGCACAGTGAGGGCCCTTTATATATTACCTGTCGTGACTGATTTTACCATTTTAACCTTTAACCACTTTTGTCTAGTTTAGGGTGTTCCTCCCGACCATCCACTAGTTTATCAGCTGTTCAGCCACCACCACTTACCTGTGCTGGCTGTGCCACTCCCCATTACCAGACAAACAAGACTATTTTGTTTGTTTGCTCCCCGTGGCATTCTCTCCTGCTATTCCTCATGGCATGTACCTAGTGGTTCCAACTCATCTTTCCTTCTTTTAGATGGTAAGTCATCCCAGCAGGACATCACCCCCAAAAGAATATGAGCAGAAACCCTAGAATAGGCTTTCCCTTCTCCCCTCTGTCAGACCATACCCTCTCTTACCTCTAACCCATGACCCACCACTCCTGTATTGGCTGGGTACAGGCTGGTGGTGCCTGGGCCTTGTGTGTGCTCCACTTCCCATGTACACCAAAAGCTTGTTTGTTGCTCATGTGCCTGCCGTGGTCTGGAGGCTCGTCTGTGCATTCTGCCGCTCATCTTTGACCTCTTATGGCATGAACTATTTTCTTATTTTCTATTCTTTATTAGCTTGTTCCTTTCAAGGGTTGAGCCTTGCTTGATTGTGGGTTTTCCCCCTTTCAGCCCATTCTTTGCTCCTTTCGCAATCTTGTTGCCATTCTTGCCATACCACTCTGCTATTCTTACCGTGATGTCATTTGACCCGTGCTTGCTAGGCCTCTTTAGGCCTGCTGCTTATTCTTCTCTCAATGACATAATATGGTCATTGGACTTATACTTATGCTACTTTGGGCTTTTCTTGACCCATTATATTGCTTGTGGGCTCCTTTGTCCCATTTCTTTCTTCTTGGGCATCCTTGGCCCATTTTCTAATTCTGCATACCCATAGGCTTTTACTAATTCTTTTGGGCTTTCCTGACCTAATTACCTTATCCTTCATCCTTGGGGTTTATGGGCTTTCCATCAACTCCTTACTTTCTTACTTTATTACTTCGAGCCTGCTGCGGTCCATTCTCACTTTTCTACATTACATAACGCCCATAGGTTTTCTATTTCTCTCTTCGGGTTTTTTTTAGGCCCGTTTGCTTTCCTCAAGGCCCATTTATGTACTTTATGGGCCTATGAACCATTGGTCCTGGCATTCGAGCTTAATGGTTTTTCTAACAATCCACTAACTCTTCTTTGCCCACATTGCCGGGCTTCTTCCTGCTACTAGGCCTCAAAATGAGTATCAACAAAGAGACAAGAGAAATAACTTTTGAGAATAAACAATTATATAAATGTTTAACAACTCGGCTACTATAGCAAGTTGCAAAATTTTTTTAAGTTTCCATACTTGGTTGAAGCTCCTTTTTGTGGGTTTAGTGTGTAAAATAGCAACTGGGACCCAATGCTAATGATCCTAGGTGTTATTAGACCAATGTGGTTTCAAGATTTTTTTTTCCCATCCTCGTAGTATTAATTACTTGAGGACAACCCTAAACTTTCAATAAATATAGGTGGAGGGTGGGGGGGAGCTCCAAGTTGTAGGCCAGCCAAAAGGTGGTACAATTTTCTTAGGAGTTAGGACCACAAAAATGTTTAAGACCATAAAATTGTTCACCCACTTCTTGCCATAATTATAACACGGTAGTGTGATTGGCGAAAAAAAAAAGGTGGGTCCATGTGATATAAGTGATGGTTAATTACGAGGAGTGGGATAACAATACAACATTACATTGTTTAGGAAGGTGATGAGATTAAGAATTTTTTTTTTTTTTTAAGAGTTTCAACCTATGGCGTTCGCTTCTGATAATGGTTCTTTATTATCAGAACAAGACACCAATTGAATTTTTGTGTAAGTGGGAATTGAATAAAATAAATCAAAAATTTTAATGTCACATAATCGTAATGTGCATCATATCAAGAGCACATCATGGAAGCCACAAACACCTTCACCAAATTCCTTTACCACAAATATGTCAATGGGGTTTAACTTCAGTACTTCACTAGCCTTTAAGTTCATTTTGGCCTCGTCAGCTATGTTCATTATGAGGAGTGAGTGCAAAATTCAGGATTCAAAAGTGGTTTGTAAATTTGTATATCTCGAAGCAATGGTCTGTGCTTCTTTTGATATTTGTATTGTTTAATAGGCTCTGTAATAATGACCCAGTACTAAATAGTAATGATATAAACTCTATGCCCCATTTCAGAGCCCAACCTTCCCCTTCTTGGGCCGAACACTAAAAATCACCTTTACACTAGAGCCCAGAAGTCCCACACCTGATGGGTTATTGTATTTCTTCATAAAAAAAATACTATCACACGTAATATTGGTTGATAGCTCCAGATATTTATAAATATGAAATATATATAAATTATAATCTATATATATATATATAAAATCGAAACCTTTGAAACTCTCATAATTTTTCACATCATCATTTTAATTTAAAAAAAATTTAATTTTTAAAACTAAATAGTGAGAGAGTCCTAACAGGAGTCTCTTTTATATATATATATATATATATATATATATATATAAGAGACAAAATCTTTGAAAACCCTAAAGCAATCTCTTCTGTCCATTTCCACTAAGAGAGAAAACCCTAAACTTCAATTTCTTTGGTATGCTTGCTATTGCTTTTTCTCTTCTTGTGAATTAGTTTTTTTTACTTTTGTTTTGTATGGAGTAGTACTTTACAATATATAGTATAACTACAAGTATTGTAGTAAATTTGCTAACTTTTTGTGTGGTTCAAAGATGCTATATTCTATATTATTTTAGATTATATAACCTTAAGATTTACCTTATGGAGACGTATGTACAAGTTTTCAATTCCTTTTGTGTGGATATTTTCTCACAGCTGTGGAGTAAGGTATATGCACTATATGTTATCTTATATTTTCTCTTATGGTGTCATGCTTCTTTGTTTATTAATTAAAGATTATGTTGGAAGCCTATATTATTTGCACCTTCAAAGTGTTCGATAATGTTTGAACCAAATTTTTCATCAATTAGGAAGAATTGGATAAAAAAAACTTAGAAAAGCTTTCCATCCTTACTGAAATTGTCTTGCAATAATGACTTTTTTTTTTTTTTTTTTTTTTTTTTATAATTTGTAGGTTCTGAATGTTTTGATTTTTAATTTTATTGTCTTTTGAAAGTTTGACCATCAAGATTTTTGGGTTCAATTTTTTGCAATATTTGAAACAGTTTAGCAAATTTTAACTGTTATAACTATGGATTATTCTCTTGAAGGTAACCTATCTTTCTCTTATATTTCTTTATTTGGTAGTCATATATATATTTTGTTTTGTTTCAATAATTTCTAGGCAGTGCCAGTAAATTTTCTGATTTTTTTTCCCCTTTCGAACGTTTTAACATCAGAACTTTTTAGTTATTTTTTTTTCAATATCTAAATCTGGCTTATTCATCAAATTGTAACTCAAAAAGATAGGAGCAATTCACGCAATAATATAGTTTCATAATCAATTTAAAATTTTATAAAATTATTTTAGTCTATTACAAATAGGTAAGTTCCCGTGCGTTGCACGAATTTCCGACTAGTTAGTAAAATAAGCGTACTCTATATACTTATTGTCCATTGTACATAGTTTTTTTTTTTTTTTTTTTTTTTTTTAATGAACAAAGTTTAACTATAAAATTAGTTGTAGTTTTATGCTACAATCTTATTCAATATCTTTTTATTTGAAGTAAATTTTGACAAATCCACTATTGGATTACATCTTTTTTTCTTATATCCTCCATACTTGAAAATTTTTTAGAAAATTAAAAATCAATAACTATGTTATCAATAAATTGTTTAAATTGCAAGTTTTTGTAGATTAAAATTATGCATAAAATATAAGCTTATAGATCATATAGTAAATAATATTTGATTGACACAAAATTTGACATGAATATTAAAAGTGTAAAGAACATACAATTCAATGATTATATTTTTAAAATATGTAGTAATGTTTATTTTATTAAGAAATGTTGTATCTTTATACTACAACCAATTTTGTAGTTATAATTTTTTTTTAATTAAAAAACAAAAAGAAAGACTAGGTTTACTCATCTTCTTTTAAGATTCATGTTATCTCCTCTATTCCCTCTTGGGTTTTCTCTCAAGACTAAGATGGATTGGAACCCATTCTCTATTTATTTTTTCTCTAATATATCATCATTATTTGAAAAAAAAGAAAGATATTTTTTAATTATTAAAAATAAAAAAATAAAAAAATAAATAAAAACTAGGTCCACTCCCATTCTTTTAAGATTAAGAATTTGAGGGTATCCATTCTAACCAATGTCAAATAGCCACATATGGAATTTATTACTCTTTTTCTTTTTTAAGAACAAGGGTTTTCAAAGTTATTTGAGCACCTGACTATTCCCTCAAGTTTATGCAGTACTTCCGTCTCGTACACACTAGGTATAACAATGTGAAATCCCTAAGAGTAGCTTCAAGTTGCTTGCTAGAGGTTTTGAATCTAGATTCTCATGGATATTGAGAAGCCTTAAGAACCACTAAGACAACCTTTTATTAGAGTTTGAAATTTATTACTCCGGATGGGACAATTATCTTTATTTTATTAGCTTTCATTAATTAATATTTAATAATAATTAAAGCAATTATTTTTTCTTAATTAGGAATATTTTCTTGTCATGGAGAAATTATTAAAATTAATTGTCTCCCCAGTGCAACTCCCTTATCCTTTCAGGCAGGCGGCGGCCTCTCCAATGGGTTCACATAGGGTCGGCGCCCTCCTATGAGAGGCGAAAACAGTTTGTTCTATGGACTTTTTCTTTGTTTGAAAATCATTCGGTGGAGTATTCTTGCCAAATTAGGAGCATATTGTATTTTTTATTAGTCTAAAAAGAATTCATTATATACTGAGTGCTAGCAAGTCATCATTCATAGTTCTACTTAGACTACTTTGTTTTATTTAATCATGTGATTATAAGTCATGGACATTTGTTAAACATGTTAATAAGTCAATTTTCCTTTTCGTCCAATTTCATAATTTCACTTTATATTTATAAAGAGAAGTGTTACATTCATAACAATTTTAGAATAAACCCTATATGATAAAATTGTTACTGGTTCTAATTTGAATTTACTATTAAAATTATTTTTTTACCAACCAATAATAACTTGTCACTTAGAATTTGTTATGAAAGTATTGTAAATATAACATTTCTCATTTATAATAAAATGTTTTAAATTTATATATATATATATATATATAGAGAGAGAGAGAGAGAGAGAGAGAGAGAGAGAGAGACGAAAACTTGAACAACCACTTATCATATAAATTATAATTTCTGTAAGGACCTGATTTAGGCTCCTAGCCCAACGGGTATATGGACTTAAGCCCAAAACAATAAATTTGTAGAGAATGAGTTAGAAAACGGAGTTCTAATGAATCAAATAATAGAACAATAGATTTTGATGACAAAGAGAGGAAGATAACAGAAGTTTACTAAGGAAAAACGTCCTCGGATTAGTCCGAGGAGACTGATTCTTAAATATTGCTTAAGGCTTTGTTACAGGTCTTGTCCCTCTGTTGCTATGGTGTTTTTCTCTTTTCTTCTTCCATCCTCCACTATCAGGGTTTCTCCTCTATTTTATACTATCCTCCTTCTTTTATTTCCACCGTCCACATGTAGATTTAGATTGATAGTGCTGATACTTGTCCCATCAGCCCCTTCCTAAAGTCTTTGGGAGTAGCTATAAGGCTGAAAGGCACGGTTCAGTTAGCTACAGAGCATTCAATGCGATGGTAGCAGTTTTTTCTTAAATATTTCAAAGCCTTCCTTTGTCCTATTCCTTCTTAATACTTATCATCTTCCATGGAATAGTCCGGAATGTTACTCTTGATGACAGACCATACCCTCTCTCCTCGGCCTTGCCCAGCCAAGGAGGGATTCTACCTCAGACCACCCCCGAGGTGGCTCTGATCGGAGTTCATTTCTTCACTTACTAACATAGACCCTTATGAGAGTGTTTATCCGTCCTCGGATTGGGCCCCTAGCCCAATATATACATCGTTATGGGCTCCTTGGCCTTTCACCCCCACAATTTCCATGTAATCATGTATATCCTTGCCTTCTCAACATAATTACTTCAGTCACAACATGGGGTTGACCACGTACTATACCACATTCCAAATCAGACAAATACTACCTATTACAAGGTTGCCAAACAAGAAAATATGTGATCAATTACTAAGGAGCTTATAACTCAAAAACTTAGGCGTTATACATTTCAATGAATTCTTATCCATTAAATTGATTTTATGATTCTAATACCCCTAAGAGTGTGGATTAGAATTTAAATTTTTGCACTTTGAAAGCATTGTGCGACTGTATACTAAGTCTTAAATTAGATCCACTCTAAGTTGATTTGAACTTTATAAGATACTACTCATATTATTATTAGTCATTTTAGATATAGTATTGATGTGACTATTACTTTCTTGGATCATAGCAAATGAACTTGAAATAAATATTTAAAGATTTAAGTGAGGGGAATTGTAATATCCAAACTATGTAGATTAGTGTAAATTTAGGACTAATGGAGTCACACATTAAACATACACTAGATCGATGTAAGCCATTTGAGCAATAATTACATTTCATATTTTATAATACGAATCAAATTTTTGAAAAAAGAATGAATTGCTGTTGGACAATCCTGATCAAATATTTTCAATCTATCAAATGGTAATCCAGTTTATCACATATTATTTTTAATTTTGTATAATTTCTTTGGTAGTATATAGTATATAACATTAATATTATAATAATAATAATAATTATTATTATTATTATTATTTATTTTTGATTTTAGACCTTCCATATAAAGATTCTTGCCTAACCCCTATAAATTTTGGACCTCTCATTTTCATTTAGGTCATACCATCACAAGTGTGAGACTATTGACATTGCTAGCAAGAAAATACCATAGTTGGTTCTCTCTCTCTCTCTCTCTCTCTCTCTCTCGTCCGTGTGATTCTGCCAGTATATATAATATTTGTATCTGCATGTGGTGGTGACTAATGTTGTTTATAGCACACTGGTGTTGATCTATCATCCATAGATCAACATCTGTATTACCGATTTTGATTCCCTCTGTTATAGGGAGCTCAATTGGTCATGCTTTCAGTCTTCTTTAGACTGCTTGCATGAACTCTGACGAACTTTATATATAAACGTTCTCATTTCTCCATGTTTTTGTGCGTGTTTTATTATTATTTTTGAGAGAGAAGTGTATGTTATGTAGTAAACTTATCTATCTATTATACAATTTTTTTCTTAGTATATAATATACTTTTTTCCTCCGATTCTTATTCATGGCTCTACATGTTCACGTTTATCATGTATATAGGAACTAGATCTCTCTCTCTCTCTCTCTCTCTCTCTCTCTCTCTCTAAAGGAATTTTGAAATGAGTCTGGACCATTGATCTACCAAAGCTGGATCGATGAATGGATTATTGGTCTTCATCGAAAACCCAAATTACCATATGTGTTCAAGTCTCTATCTCCCTCTCAATGATGATTTTTTGTTAGTTACCTCATGAAAGTGTTGTCCATTTGTAATTTGTGTCAGCCTTCCAGGTCATATTGTGTTTTCATAAAGTGTTTCGGTTTCATTCTCTCATACAAGCCAAATCCTGATCTTCAATCTCTCTCTCTCTCGTGTGTGTATGTGTGAAGGGCGGGTTGGTGGGTGTAGTACTAATTTCCTTAATGACCAAATTCTTTCTCTAACATTGTTTTTCTTTTCTTATTTTTTTTTTATGATTTGCATGGACACAGGTCGATCTCTTTAATTTGCTCTCAAAGCTTGACTAGGATCTTGTTCGTAGCAATCAAGCAATGGCTCCCCAATCATTCAATCAGGCATATGCAGTGAATAGAAATGTTGGATATTCCAACCCATCAAGAAACCAGCAGGTGGACCTCACTCTCAGGCTTGGATCATTCCAATTTGCTAATCCTATTCCCATGAACCCTCAATATGCCCCACCCAATTACTTCACTGGCCCTCACACTCAGGTTCTCCTATACTTTGTTCTTGCTACAAATTAGATTTAGGTAGCTTATTTTGGTGATTGCTTCTAGGGCTAATGCTTAATAAGCGATGATCGGCCCGGTATTAATTGTTAAACCTTGTTTGTTTTGTTAATTATGTCATGATGATAATTGATAAATGGGTTTTCATGTGAATAGGAATATATTTTGAGAATTTAATTATGAACCTGAAATTATTTTAAAGAAAAAATTCAATTTTTGTTGGAATTTTTATATCAAGGTGTGTGTGTCTATATATATATAATTATTCTCATGTTTATAAGTCACTTCCTATAAGCAACAAGACCAAAATGATCTCATTCTTTGATTTTTATGAAAAACTCTAAATTTTCTTAAGATTATCATCACGATTGTCTTCATAATCATGACCTTCATTAATTATAATCAATTTTTTTTTTCATTCTCATCATCATCTAAATTGTATTGTTACTTGTGTGCATCCACATTTTTTGCTTGAAGACATTCTTTTAAATATGGTTTTTTTTTTTTTTAAATAAAAAAATTCTATACCATTGGTTTTTATTTTTGTGTCCCCTCAAGTATGAAGCTATGGAATGACAAAGATTGGTTATCATTATTATTACTATTACAAATACAGTATTCTAAAAAAAAATTGAATATGTTTTTAAAGTAACTAGATGTAATTTTTTTGAATAGTAATGGAAGCAGCAAAAATAGCTCTGGAACCAACCATACCTTTGGTATCGTCAATATGGTTTTATTGTTGCAAAAATAAATTAATATTCTATTTTTTCACCTAATTAAGATTAACATCGTCTAAAGTTCTTAAAATAATTATACTGCAGATTATTAAAATTCTATTAAATTTTGTCATGTCACTAGCTAACATGTAACATAGAAACAAATCGGTTAAACTAGCCAAACAACAACACTATGCCTCAGGTCAATTCATAGAAGGTGTGGACTAGGGATATGTCTTGATTTTAATTTATTTATTTGGGAATTGTATATCGTATAATCCTATAGCAAATAAAAAATTAAAGTAGGCTCTAGTTAGTTCAATTAGTAAAATCTCTTATAGTAGAATAAGAAATCCGAGGTTCAATCTACGCTTACACTAAAAACTAATTGATGTCTTAGTCTAATGATAAAGAAATAAAAAATTATTATTAGGAGTGAGTGTCATAAATATGAATGAAGTGTATTAGTTACACTTTTTAATAGTAAACAATTGATAATCAATCCTTAACCATTATAGTATTTTTTTTTCCTCTTGGGCTTATTGTGAACATGATCATTATTATCAATACCATTTTAATTACCATCAGTCTACTTTTTAAAGGCACTTACAAATTATATACCACTAAATTATTTTCAAAATTTTTTATTATGTTCTTAGATAAAAAATAACAATAAAATCATATGATGTTTCAAATTCGTTAATTAAGTTGAACTAATAATTTTATTTAACAAGCATAGGTAGTTTTTTTTTTTTTTTTTTTTTTTTTTTTGAGAAACCAAACTATTTTATTAACTCAATAAAGGAAAATTAAGGTACTTTTTTTTTTTTTTTTTGAGAAGGAGAAGATTAAGGTACATGAAAATCAAGCATAGGTAGTAAATATGCATACTATATGATATATTGTAAAAAGTTTTTTTTTTTTTTTAATTACAACACATATTAAATGTTTTCCGTATTATATCTGTACCAAATTAAAAATATATTTCAATTTCGTTATTCTTTCCGATACTAATATTATTTATTTCACCAAGATTTGTTTTTATATATGACAATAAAATTCTTAAAATCAATATTTCATAGTTTCATACTTTACAATATATCTATATTAAACATCAAAATTCTTATATCTTTATTATGATTTTGATTTTTTTTTCTTTGTCATATAAAGGAATTTTTTTTTTATAATAATTTGGGTGATCATAATGTCCTATATATTATATAATATGTATTTTTTATATTAGATTCTAAATTAGCAAAAGACATATCATTTAAATTATTTTAATATGAGACATTAAATAACTTTATTTTCTATTTTACTTGAAAAAAAACCAAAAAATGAAAAATATAAACTATATATATATTAAGTTTCTTCCTGCATATACTTGAACCCTGAACTTGGGTACGTGGTAGTTATATTAAATTTAACTAGTTGGTTTTTTATATCTTATGAAAATTATCCTAAGATAACATTAATCATGCTTCAAAATTGGAATATAATAAATTAATTAATTATTTTCATTTTTATGCTGAACTTTAAAACATTTTTTAAAATCTTGAACTAAATGAAAGGCATATTTATATCTATTTCTTATAGCATATATTATTTTTTTTATATTACTACCTATGCTAACAACTGATAATTAGCCCTTGATCAATTTGAGAATCACCTTATCTTCCTTGTACACTACCCAAAAAAAAATTCAACTATATATTACTTTCGTGTTTGTATGTTCTAATAAAGTATTACTTGTTTCCTTAACAAAAAAAAAGTTACAATCTTAGTGTTCCATATGGATTAAGTGTAAACTTAATTATATGTTTATAAGCTTTTGAGCACCCTCTCATTACAAGCTGATTTTTAAGGGTGAGTTTTACTCATAAGTTCCTAACATTCATCATATGCCCATCTTACCATTTCATTTCAAATCTTAATAGATGTTGATAACAATAATAGCACAAGTTAAAAAATAAAATAGAAATTCTTAAAAAGACTTCCAACTAAAATGGAATTTAAATGGCTAGTGTGCTCTTTACATCTTTCTCAAAATTTATTAATAAGACTTATTGGTGGCTCCAAGATTTTTTTTTAGGGGAGTCAGTAAGAAGATACATCTTAGGAACATATTAATTATTATTATTAAGTGAATTTTAATTATTATTGCTTAAATTACTTTTATCTATTAGTTTATGACGATTATATGTTTACATTGTAGACAATTATATTGTACATATTTGCCTAGAATCAATGTAGGATTTACATTATAGATAAGATAATTATACTATACACAATTGCCAAAAAAAATATACAATATTGTACACATTTATTTAAAAACAATGTAAATATTATATTGATAGTACAATGTAAATGTAAACTATGAGTTTTCCATAAGTTTATTTCAAATTTGTTAAGAGCTAAATGAGTTTTTTTTTTTAGATTTGAGATGAAAAAAAAAATACTTTTGTTGTTGGGCTTACTATTTCCCCCAGATTTTAAATAAAATTGGTTTGTTGTTGGTCTTTTTTTTTTTTTTTTTGTGTGTTTAAAAAAACAAAAATATTGTTACGAAAATTATATTTAAGCTTATTTCAAGTGGGTTAAAAAAAAATTAAGATCAAAGTGTTCAAAATTTTGTTTTAATTAAATAAAAAAAAGTGTATATATATAATTGCCAGCTCAGGGGGTTCATTTGAACCCCCTGAACTGTACATGTCGCTGCATTATAGTTCAAATTTAATTAAGGTAATGATCCCATAAAGCATGCATATGTCCCCCTTTATTAGATTATTATTATTTTTCTGTAAAAGAGGGAGACGGGAATTGACGGATACTTCTTAAATAATGTTGAATATATAGTTGTACACTTAAAGAAACTTTTTGTTTTGTTTTTTTATTTTATTTTATAAGAATTAATCTTGTTTCTTAATGTGAAATTCATTTTTAGTTTTCCAGAAATCAGCCACAATTTGTCTCAACTCTTACATTATTGTAAATCATCCCAATGTGAAATGCATCCAACTTCTACATTGTCCTATGGATTCAAAATGGGCATTCTTGTTTTACACTTAATTAAAACAGGCACAATATCACAATGGCATGGTTTATGGGGGAAGCAACACTCGAGGACAAGCCTCCAACACTCCCCGTGTTCCATGCTCGACACAAGTGAGGATCATGGGAAACCATTTCATGAAAAATTCAAATGGGCAAAGTCAGATTGCTGTTGCTGTTGGGGGAGTTCATCATCACATCTACAACTTCATCCCTCCAATGCAGCAAATGAATGAGTACACACTGCTCAATCCCTCTTCTAGGAGAGGCAATGGCAGCTCGTCTTCACGTAAGAGGAGCTCACGCAAACGTGAGGTGAATTACAATGACCCGAATAAGAGGTGTACAAACTATAACTGCGGCGTTAATAATACCCCAATGTGGCGCAAAGGTCCTCTTGGTCCTAAGGTATGTTCTCTTATTTGATGGTAAAATATTTTACCAATCTATCTAATTAAAACATGCAATTACAAGCATGCATATATTTTATCTTTGGTGAAACATGATGATTATTCCTATTTAATATTACCCCATAATCAACCACATCCCATCAAAATTTTCCCTCAGCCCACCATCAGTCATCCAATGGTCTAATGTTAAATATAAAATCCAATTCTTTTTCTTTAACACCACCGTATCCAACACCACCATGAGCCACCACCTCTTACACAACCCTAACATTTACCTCCACTACACATAATCCCTTTACCTATCAACCAAAAAAATCCATGACCAAAGCCGATCTCCTCCATAACACCATCGGCATATTATCGCAATGAAAACACTCACAACATGTCAAATCCATGCAATATCACTTCGAAATTGTATACTTAAATCATCTTTTTCCCTTATAATAACCTAGAAAGGGTAGGAAGCGACAAATAGGTCTGCAAAATAAAAAATGTAAACCATATGAAAACACCAAACACGTTTTCATAAAGGAAAACCCAAGCGAGTAGAAAAACCTTTCTATGGTACCACCTCTCAAATCTCCATTAATGAATAGTTGTAATATACGGCTACAACAAAGAACCTGCAAGTCTAAGTTACTTAGTGTGTGTTTGGGAAGCGTGTTTTGCGCTTCCCAAACACACGTTTTGCGTTTCAACAGTTTTTTTTTTTTGAGCCGAAATGTTTGACTTTTCCTGTGAACAGTGTACACTGTGCACTGTTCACGGACCTACAAATTTCACTTTTCAACAACTTTTTCATTAAAAATGGGTCCCACAGTACTATTTACATATTTAAAAATTATTTTGCTACAGTGTTTTTCAGTTTTAAGTTTCAGTTGCTTCTAGAATCTATGAATTGAGTGACCAATGGTAAGTCACCAAATATCCTTGGATTTAAGGTTTGCTTCAATGGTTTCCACACCAATCAACTCTCTAACACTCAAATATGGTGAAGAGTGTGATGGTTAAAATCTCTTCTCTAAGATATGCCACCAATGAGAGGGAAGAAGAGAGAATGGTAGAGATTTACTCTAAGCCCATGGGTTCTCTCTCACAAAGGAATGAGCAAGAAATTGCTCTCTTAAGGCACTACAAGATGGTTTTCTTATGTTTCTCACGTTCTACATGTAGAATATGTGAGCTTTGACTTGTATGACTGAGTTGTCCAGTGGATCAAAATGTTGTGTTGGACATCCGTCTTTAAGCCAGTCATGAGCAAGTTGCAAGTTGCATACTACAAAGATTCCTCCTATATCTACCACATGTCTATATTGTGGTCTAGGTATGTCGCGAGTAGGTCGCAAGTTCTTCTTCCAGCAACTTTGACTGTCTTTGACCAGGGCCCAATACATTTTATCCAATTACATTGCAATTCTCCTAAAACATAAAATAAAGCAAAATTATAAGTAAATTTGATACGGAATTAAGTCAACACAAAATATGAACTTAATATTTTTCAACCTTGCAAAACCCATAGGTTTGTTTGGGTCTGTTAAGCTAAGTTTTTTTTTTTTTTTTAAATATTCTTTAGAAAAGAGATATTAATATAATGCGTCAACATTTAATACTGTTTGACCTAAAAAGAGGATAAAGGGGTGGAATATCAATTAGATTGCTAATTTGGGTACAATTTCATTTCTAAAATCATTATACTAAGTCTAGTTTTAGTTTTAGTGTTTTACTAGTAGTACTAATGTAATTTACCAAAAAAAAAAAAAAATCAAATCATCTTTTGCTTCTTCTTCTTCTTCTTCTTCTTTTTTTTTTTTTTTTTTTTTTGTATATATTTTCAATATTGATGCAATTTGCTAAAACTCTTTAACCTTTTATTTTCAGAGCCTTTGCAATGCTTGTGGGATCAGGTATAGAAAGGAAGAAGAGAAAAAGAAAGCTGCTAAGGCGGCTGTCGAAAACCCTTGCCCAATCACTGATCAGGAGTGAAAGAGTTCCCAAACAAGTCTCATGCTTGTAGCCTGGTTCCATAACAAACAGGTTTTGAAATTAATAATGGAAACATATGAGACACTACCATAGCTTTTCCTTTCCTAATTACCTATCAAACTATTAGGTGGCTTTCCGTTATCAACTTATAATTTCTATTTAATGGACTATGTTTTATTGTGACAATGGGTTATATCTCAGTTTTTCCCTTTCAGTGGGAGTCTGAGAAATTTTCTGGTATTTTTTTTTTACTGAATAGGATAGAAGTATGTTAATTATTAATATGGGGGAAAGATTACATGTCGGTTTGTCTAAGAAAACAGCCCAACCCGTGGCATATGTAATTTACACCCTCTATGAAAACCTCTATTGTTCATTACTAGCGGGTAAAACTTTAAAGAATGAAATGGTTCTTATTCATAGGAAAATGCTTGAAATATTATACATTTTAATAAAGGAGTGTATGAGTCGGGTTGAGTCGGGTTTTTTCAATCCAACCTATCATAGTCGGATTGAAAAAAAAAACACTTAATCCAACCCAACCCATCACAAAAGTCAAACCTAACCCAACCCAACTCACATGGATCAAGTTGGACCCATAGGTTGGACATTAAAAAAAAGAGGATTAGAATAAGAAATTTATAAAATTTCCAACACAAATAACAACAAATTTACTAATCAAACCCAAGCATAGCACCAAACCAACACAAACTAATTAGTTAGTACATCAAACCAACACAAATAAAAAAAGATTTATAGATTATAAATATGTTAGTAGTTCATCAAACCAAAAGAGTAAATAATAAAATCCAACCCAATCCAACCCACTGTAAAAAGTAGTTGGAAATCCAACCCAACCCAACCCACCAACCCCTAAAAATCAACCCAATCCAGTGGGTTGGATTAAATTAGATCGATTTTAGCAGATTAGTGAGCTGAATGCATATCCCTATAGTTTACCATAAACCAGTTACACATTTGTGTTGACTAACCATAAACTCTCTTCTGCCAATTTGATGCACCAATTATGCATCACATATTACACAGCACCACTATAAATTGTCACACCAAATTTTTTTTTTTTTTTTTTGAAGAGATAAATTTATTGAAGAAACACTCGCAAAACAAAGAAACACAGGAAGAAAACATGCTTAACAATCTTTGCTCTACCCTTTTTTTTTTTTTTGAGAGGATCATCTTTGCTCTACCTAAAACAACAAATTGCAAACAGAAACCAGTAAAGACAACACCTTTGCAGTAGAAGTTTAGAACCAACAGACATGAGTGTAATAAACAAACAAAACTAACTCAGGGAAGACTAATAAACCTCACTCAAGCTTTCTTTGTTAAGATTGAAAATTTGAAATTGTAACTCCCCGGCCCAACACAAGCTCTGCTCAACCCAGAGTTCTTGAAACTGTAAAGTGCTTCAATTCTTGTTCTTACATCCCATTTGGTGGCTTGCACTCTCATTTTTCACCATTCCTCCACGAATTCTGGAATTCCTCTGACCACAAATGATAGACCGATACACCCCAAGCTAGCTCACCTAACAGGTTACTCCACTTAGTGTCAGGGCATCTAACCAGACACCAATTCATAACTTCTTTTCACATCCTCCTTGAGAAACTGCATTTGTTATGACCAAGAAGACCATACTAGTAACAAAAGTTTAGGGAGTCTCTTATTTGAAAGAGACCCAAACAAATTGGGATCTCCTATCTGTACTCATTTGCCCTGTTAAAGAGGGATTGTAACATCCAGTTCAACCTCACCCTGAACCCCAGCCTATTTTGTCCTCCAGCACATTTATCTCTTCCGATTTTCCCTGGGAAGCACCAAACTCTACAACCTCGGCTGTCATCCCATTCAATGGGAGGTTGTGTAATTGAATCAAATAGGAAGCTTCTGTGACCTGCATTTCTAATAGTTGTGTTGTCCCATCAAACTCCTGTAACAAAACTAAACCATTATCAGAAGAACACGGACTATTATCAAGGTTACACGGTTACCCAAATTCTTTTTTTAATTGGAAATAAATTTTGACAAATACAGAATTTCATCTTCTTATCTCTACCATATTTGTAAGATAATATGATTTTAGATCAATAACTATCTCATTTATAAAATGTTTAGATTTCAAGTTTTTGTAATGTAAAATTATGCGTAAAAAATGAGTTCATAAATCGATTACTAGTATATAATTATATATTTGATTGGCACGAAATTTGACTTATATTAACTATTAAGAACAAAGAGAGCATATAATCTAATAATAGTTTTTTCATAATATATTTTTATATAAGAATATAGTGGAGGAGGAGAGGTAGGGTTCAAACTACAAACATGAAACACTGAAAAGAATGATATATACTATCAATTAAACCTCAAAATTTTCAAAACATTATCTCAATACAAAGTGTTTTTATGTGATGTAAAATTACTTAAAACTACACAACATGTAACTTTATCGTAACATAATGCGTGTAATTCATGTATGCATATAACAATGCGTATTAAGCCAAAAAGTATGATGCTTTACATTTTCTTTTCTTTTCTTTTTTTTGGTACAGACCGAAACATTAGTACAATAAAGAATCTCCAATGCAACCCAATATTTTATTATGTTACAAAGAAAGTATTAGTACTGATTGAAGAAGCAAAACAATAGGCTTGTGTTTTGGGGATTGATTATAAACTAAAATCTAACTTTAAACTTTTTAAAATTAGCTGTTTATCTCATATTATGCAATTAAGCCACTGAAAATAGGTAATTCTCAAATGAACATGCATACCAACCAAAATTAACAACTATATATACACAAGTGGTCATACCCATCTTCGGCAAGATTATTCCAAGCCCATATACCAATTGCGTGATGAATTAAACCCTGAACCTCCGAGTTTACATCACATCCCCAAACCAACCAAGGGAGAGAATCGACAATTAAAAAGCAAAAAATAATGAAAACCTCTGAGTTTACATCACATCCCCAAACCAAGGGAGGGAATTGACAATTATAAAGCAAAAATAAGGAAAAAGAGAGTTATAAAGAAAAAAATATGGAAAAATGTGAGGCCTCGAAAGATGACACAAATTCACCGATTTTTTAAACCGAAGCCCATCCGTTGTGGCTGAATACTACTTGCAAACAAGCCAAGTGCCTGTGATTGGAGCTTAAGGCTTCTTATACATGTTACAGACGATGGGAAATTAAAAACACTACACCAAGATTCCAGTCATGTTAACCACGAGAGGAGTAAATCTGTCAATATAATAATATTCCAAAATATCATAAACCTAGCAAATCAGAAACAAAAAATAGAACATGAAACAAAACAAAACAAAATCTATTACAAGTGTTCGTCCTAACGACGATAGCAAGGAAACAAAGATGAGAGGTCGTCAAAGAAATGGAAGTCACATCCCTGTCTTGCGCAATTCCTCAACTCCATGTGCAAAGTGGCACCTCTCTCCAAAAGTGCAGGACCCTTTAGTGAAATTCTCACAGAGCTTGGTCTTGAAGTTGTTTGCCGGGGCCGAGGCCGTTGTCGCATGGTTCCTCATGGGAGGTCCAGAGGTTGCACGAACATTTGCAATGAGCTCTTGTACCATGGCACTGGCTTGATCGATCTGATCGAGAGTACCCTCAAGCTCAATGTTCCTCCTGGTGGGATCTGAATCATGCTCTTTTATGGAAAGCTTTGCTCCTGTCACACGGCAAATATGCTTTGAGTTCACACCATTCTTCCCAATGATGGCTCCAGTAAGTGAAGCATCTACAAGTATCTTAGCAGTGGCGGAGGTTCCGAAGCTAGCCATAGCCCGATGACTGGATTGGTGATGATTGGATGGGTGAGATTCAACCCGGCCACCCATCCTGCCTGGCATTGGTCCCATTGCCCGAGGATCTTCATAGGATGGAGCAGTTGGCTTGCCAAGTTCCCACTCACCATGAGCAAAATGGCATTTATCTCCAAACTTGCATCCTTCGGCTGACTTAAACTTGTTGCACAAACGGGTCTTGACAGCTGGAGGAGATGAACCATCTGGAAATGATGGTGGAGCAGCCGAATTTCTAGCAGGTTGTGGAAGAGTTGGGTTGCCAGCAACATTCATCATCTGAGACACAACTTTGATGCCACCAGGAACATAGTGCAAGAAGTGACATGCCTCACCAAATGGGCACCCAGAAGTGCTGCATTGCAAAAGAAAATTGAATGTCATCTGTCAAAAACTAGGTACAATATATACACGCTCAGAGGATACCGTAACTACAAGCACACATTGATTAGAAAGCAAAAATTGTTAGCACAGATACAGAATGGACAAAACAATTTAAGGATACCCGATATTGAAAAAATACTGCAATTTTGCATAGGTTTAGAATGTCTAGAAATTTTATAAAATTTGATGTAACCCAATTTAGTTGGGATTATAGCTAAGTTGTGTTGCATACAGAGAGCTAAAATATCTGGCAAAGTATCAACAGAGACACCCATCACACAGAAGCTACAGCACTTTTGTTGCTCTTAAGTTCAAGAGCATTACAAAGAAAACAGTTGACAAAGCTTGCAGAATAGACACTTTAAAGGCAAATCTATGGGCCAACTTTAGGCACCAAATGCCAACCATTTCCCACTGGACAGCAAAGCAAACAGATGCCTGCCTTGTTGCATTCCCAACAGCAACGAGGCCCTAGTGGGAATATAATTTCGATTTCATTCACATGAATGGTAAGGGGTAGAATGCTATTAAAATCTTAATATTACATTCAGCAAAACATACAATAATACATATCCATTTTCATCAAATACAAGAAAGCAAGTACAAACATGCAAAAAATTCAAAACCATAATTATTTATTAACAATAGGCTCTTGAAAATTAGAATGAAGAGTAAATGTTATCTATTTAATATTATATGCTTTAAACTAGTATAATCTTTTACATCAATAGCTTTCTAAATCCTCATGCATCACATACGAAATAATACAGCATGCAGGAAGCAAACACCAGGTAACAGGAACCTAAGTCAACATCAACCAGACAGCATAGCCAACAGCCCAAGCTTACCTAGGAATTTAATTTAAAATCAACTTTTAAATCGTAGTATAGATGAGGATCACATCCATTTGCACAAGCATGTCGCATTATGGGATAAGATTAAGTGTTTTACTTGAAGAGCTTACTGACTAAAGTAACAGGACAGTGTAAGTTTCTCAAACAGTCTACAGCAATTAAAGCTTATTTCTTATCCAAATAATGTTCTCATTTGCCCCTAATGGATACTAGTCTTTCAAAAACATTAGTCAATTTCTCTTAAGGAAGCATGGAAACAAGGCAAAACACAAAATGAACACAGAAAAACAGCTAATCTAAAACATTTAAGACACAGAAGTGATGAGAACATGACAAAGATAATTATAAAAGAAAATTTGTTTATTAAAAATAGATACACATAAATATCTTAATCAATCATCTATTACTGTCTCTTAAACACATGCATTTTCCTAATCTATTCAACAATGACAACAACAACAAAGCCTTAGTCCCAAATTTCTGGGGTCAAACTCAAGTATAACAAACATGCCATCAACTTCATAATTGAGCAATGAACTACCTATGAAATAATATAAAATTATCTCAACGCATTTAATCAATCAGCAACAGTAAGCAGACATAATCATAGGAATAAAGAAAAAAAAGATATGCCTTAACCAAAGCATTTAATCAATGCCATATATTGTCAAGGTTGTGAAAAGTTGAACTTTAAGCACAGTAAATAGGAACTTCCAAGTGTTAAACAATATAGATTGTAATGAGAATTTATTCAAGCCCAACAGAGTAAAATCATAACAATATAATATACAGACAAGCCGCTTTAGGAATAGCATGCTTAGGAATCAGAAGTAAAATTCTACAAAATCTGAGGATTAAGACAAAACAGAAGTGAATAATTGCTTCATCAAACCATAGCTCCTGCATTACTCTTTCACAATTTTTTTGTTTTTTTTTAAATCCAAACAAATTGTTTATAATCCTAACAACTGTATTTTATAAAAAAATAAGTCATACTTCCAAGCAATGAAAACACCATTACAGCTTTGACCACTTTACAGTGTACATATTGGTATGGGATCCCTGGAAGTGTAGTAGAGAAATAAACAAGACTTAAATGTAGACTGCTTAAATGACATTCTAACAACCGAAACATCTCACACCACTAAAATTTTGAATTCAAAACTTAGCATCTATCCTATATTGCTACATTATTGGAATCCATATGATTTTGTAAACATAAGTTTTTGAATCCACAGACTCGCTGTCTACCTTGAATTACAAGGGGAGTAGTGTCATTTGAGCTAGAACTCATTGACATTGTGTGAAAAATGTTAAATAGAAAACCAATGCAGGACATGAGGAATAAAAAAGTCACTCCAAAAGAGGAAAATTACATGATAATTTATATAGGACAAAGTTTGGCTACAAAATTAGTTGTAGCCTTAAGCTACAACCTTACTTAATATCTTTTTATTGGAGGTGAATTTTGACAAATCCACCATTGGATTATATCTCCTTCTTATATCCTCCATACTTGCAAAATTTCTAAAAAATTAAAAATCAATAGCTATATCATCAATAAATTGTTTAAATTACAAATTTTTGTAGTTTAAAATTATTCATAAAATATAAGCTTATAAATCATAAAGTAAATAATATACGATTGAAACAAAATTTGACATGTGTATTAAAAGTGTAAAGAACATGCAATTCAAGGTTAGAATTTCAAAATATGTAGTAATTTTTATTTTATTGAGTAAAGTTGTAGCCTAAACTTTGTCCATTAAATATTTTCCATTTTAAAAAGTATTAATTTTTAGAAAGAACCAACTCATAGAGACCAAGAAAACAATGTACTGAGCAGAATTCAAGGGCTGAAAAGGCAGCAAATCTAAAGAAAAATTCTTGAGAATCAGTCAAAATTTTTATATAATGGCCTTTGACATCAACACAGCTTGGAAAACGAAATTTACATGAGAACTTTGTATATGATGATATGGTCCACTACTTCAAAGCATAAACATATCATACACAACAGAGATGTACTACAAACAATGTGGGAAGGAAGTACACAGCAACTCCTACTAATGATGAGCCAAGACAACATTGAAGAAAGGGGGGAAACGACAAGCTGAAGGAGCAGCAAAATTTGAAGAAAAAAAAAAAAAGTCAATTCTTCTATTTTCTTATACTCTGGGAGAATCTGACAAAACTTTCATATGATCAGTACTAAAAAGGTGCAATAAGAGTCAACATCCAGAGATGGGGAGGGGGAGAGGGGGGGAGGCTGATTCATAATCATCATGCTGTGGACAAGATTAGTGTTCCAACACATTCTTCACAAATCAATTTGTGCATCGTAAATCAATTCAGTAATTTTCTTAGATAATCAGAACAAATACGGTAACCTGTACCACTGCTTTAGGTTCCAATTCACTGGTCTGCATCACACAGCTTTTACTTGTAAACATTGTATAACAAATTATATATAACAATATTATGGAGGATGACTTATGCATCCAAGATCCAACAACGGCTTTCAATTTACATATAGTCCAGCAAGTAGTTAATCGAACTGTAAGCTTGTGACCCAACTGTTTCTGTTCATAAGTCTTTCTTAACATGATTAGAACAAAGAGTACAACCTGTATCACAACTTTAACTGCCCAATTCATTAGTCCAGATAACACCAATTTTACTAGCAAAAATTGTGTAATAATGTTTGTTATAACTTATAAAGATTAGCAGTAGATGAAATTGTATTTAGAATATTTATTTTAGATAGGTTAAGATTAGAACCTGAAAAACTTTGTGCAAGGCTTCGATTTGCTTCCTATACCAGTTGGAAAGGACTCCATTTCTGTTGAAGAACATTAATTCATTTCCCTCAGTTAAAATTTCAGTGAGTTATTAAATCTTTGAAGTTTAGGCAATATGTAATATCATATACCATATAGCATTTTTTATCACCATGGAGAATACGCTGTTTCATAAGTAAAAGGATTGTGTTTATTTGATACATGATAATGATAGTACCAATCCCATTGAAAAATTTAGATAGTGGAAGAAAAATCCAACAGAGGAGGACATCTGTCCTACTTTTTTTTTTTTTTAGTAAGACCTCCATCTCTCACCAAACTACATTTTTGGTTAAAACGGACCAGAAAAGAAAAGGATACTTAAACCTTTTGTTTTACAATCTATTGGTTCCCAAGAAAACTGGATAATCGTCAACAACTAAATCTTTAAGAGTAGCTTGTTGAAGCAAAGTTGAATTCCCTTTTCTCCCAGGAACTAACTTGTAGATAATTTAAGATTTAAGATTTATTTTCCTTTGGTTTTCATCTTTCTCAGTGGATAACACATTAATTGTCACTGGTTTGCAAAACTCAACCAAACCTATGAAAGATGATTTTAAGAAAAAAGAACTGTTACATACAAGCAGAAAATAATCGCTTGGATAGAGGGCGAGAATAGCTAACAACGGCACGTGTAACATCCAATCAAACTTTTGGAAACTGAATTATCAAACTATGTACATACATATAAATAAAACAGAATGTTGAACAAAATACTAAACAAACTGCAGACTAAAGCAGCCAGCAAAAAATCTTCCTTTTCAAATATATTGCTTTACAAGGAACACCCACTGAAGAAATACACCACCATCAGTCAGGTTACCATAGACTAATCACTGCTATTGATAAATAATCAAGTATCTACATTAGCACATTAAAGAAGCAATACGTAACATTAGGAAAACACACCATCCAGTTAACAGCCAAGGAGAGTCAATTGAAATTACCAACACAGCCTAAAACAGGACACATAAAATCTCAACCAGCATAGTCAAAGACATGCTGGACACTTGCCTAGGCACTCAGGCAAGCCAAGGAGGCAAGATGCCTTTGAAGCCTTGAGACGAGGCAATCTTTAGTATGGCGTTCATGGTTCACCTGGACTCTAAAGGCGAACGCCTTGAACAGAGTATTAGGCACTTGAGGCGAAAGCCTCAATGAAATTCAGCCCAAAAAATGCAGTTTTGTAATTTAGCAAAAATAAAATCACTCTTTACGTAAATTCAAGTTAGGGGTGTCTCTTTGTCTTGCTTTCTACTCTCCCTCACCTCTCTTTCTTTTTGCATCAATTTAGAAATAGTCCTTTTAAATTTCAATCATAAGATTTTTTAGCTTTGACGATTATGCTCATTTTTGTTTTTTGAACAATTTTGATAAAATTGTTGTAAAGAGCCTCCTACCAGTCTAGAAAATTCAAATCGTGTCCAATATGCATTGGATACATATGATTTGAGTTTATAGAACCATATTTAGAATTCAGCACCTCACTTTACTCGGGCAAGCAACTATTTGGTGCCACAGGCCTCAGGTGATGCAAAGACTAGGAACCTCAAGGCCACCACTAAGCTCAAGAACAGAGAAAGCATAATCAGTGGGCTTCACAAACACCATCCATTATGAACACCACCATTCCCAACCAATACTTCACTTTAATGCCATAAACACATACATAAAACACCAAAGACACAAGAACCCCCAAATCTTGAAGTAACCTTGTACTTGTAAACAAAATACCCCCGAAAACATTCATCAATTGCACCAAAATGCTACACAAATTGCTTGCAATCAAAGCAGAATAAAAATTTCTATTCTAATGTTTACAGTTATTTATATTCCAACTGATAACTTAAATTTTATTTCCGAAGACACAAAATACTGAAAACACAAATTTGATTCTCTCAAAAAAAAAAAAGCAGGAAAGTAATACTATAAAAGAAGCCGTTTCACTTCCAATCAAGCTTACAACATATGATTCGTTCTTTAAATTTTCTTTGGTTCCAATTCAAGTAATAAAAACCCTATGAATGGTATTTCTCAGCAACCAAACGGAGCTTAAGATTCAAAACTTTACTATTCATATAATTTTTTTTCAAATTCAACCACACTCACTCGCTATCCAAATCAAGCACAACCATAGCAGTAACACAAAACAAAAAAAAAAAAACCCTAACTTTGAGCACACAGAAATAAAGGCAGAACTATTTCTATTGTCTATACGTAATAGAGTAGAAGAAAAATGTGTTTGCGAGTGTAAGTAGAAGAGCAATGTGAAGGCATACCTGGCTTGGATTTCTTGAAGCCGCCATTGCCATTCAAAGCAGCTTCGGGCCTAAATCTTTTACGACCACCGCCATACTCCATCGCACACCGAGATCCCTGCTTTTTTTCCCCTCCAAAGAACCACGCGCCGGAGAATGAATACGAGCGAGAGAAACGAAGACGCGAGAAAGTGCGAGAAAATCCGAAGAGAGCAAACCCTAAGAGAGAGAAAACTAGGGCTCGAGCGAGGAGAGAGAGAGAGAAAAAAAACGAAAAGGCGGGGTTTCGATTCGAGACAGACAGAGAGAGATATCGTAAATGAAGAGGCGGAATTGAAAATAAGGTTTAAATGTGGTTGATAATTTTTGCAAAAACAAAATCGGAGCGGCGAGACTATCACGTGACCTAGCCCACATATCCAAATGATGTCAGCTCAGGTTTTTTTTTTTTTTTTTTTTAGAATACTGAACACATATCTAAAACTAGACGTATGTTTGAATCTTATATTGTCTGATGCAAAAGACACTTAATATAAGTTTCAAACCTCTTTTTTTTAAGTGAGCTACTATTCTTATTTTATTTTGTTTTTATGTTAAATATATTGTCAATTTTTGTTAATAATTTAACCATTAATCGTATCTATCTTATGACATACTACTTTTAGTCTTCTAATATGTAAAGAAATCTTAAGGAGGTGTTTGGTAAGGTATTTTAAAAAATGATTTTCAGTGTTTAAATAATATTACACATATTTTCAAAAGACACTAACAACATTATTCGAATAATATTACCAAATGCCCAATATCTTTGTAGTAAATTGAAAAATATTGTGTGAATTATCAAATTACTAATGGAAATGAACAATAGTACCAATATGAAAAAGCATGAATAGAGAAGATGAAAATTTTAGAGCGTAAATAATTTAAATGAAAACAATCTTAAACTTTTATGGACAAAGTAGGGCACTTTAGTCTTCTTTATTAAAATAAAATAAAATAAAAAAACCTTCCTCAATAGTTTTTCAAAGCCTCCCAATTCAAAAACCAATTCCACCTATTAATTCATTGTGATACCACTATTGCAATTGGTTGGTTATGTAGTAGTCATTATCACAAAAAATCCAAACTCATTCGAATAAAACACAATATTGTGAGACCTTATTTGAATAAATGCATCATCAATATGGTTTGTGTTAAGTCTTGTGATGAACTTACAAATCCATTAACAAAGGCCTTAATAAGAGAAAGAATTTGGAATAAATTGAAGGGGATGGAATTGAAACCCATACAATCATGAGCCATGTATAAGGATACTCAACTTAGGAACTAAGTATCCTGACAACTAAGTTCAATTGGAAAAACAAATCATGTGTAGACAGTATAAAATATATATTCAGTTATAATCGTTTTATATTTTTAAATGAATTTTTATCCATCTCGATGATGTAAGTGCATTTATCCAGTATTATTTGAAGGTTGAGTTTTAAAAATTCCCAACAAAATTTCTATAACTCTTATGAATGGGGTGTCAAAGATACAAGCATACTATTAATAAATTTCACCTATATGAGCATGGGAGTGGGTTGATTTCTATGAGAATTGGACTTACTCTCTAACATGCTTGTGAAAATTGAGATTAGCATAAGGCCGTAATGTGCTAACAAATAAAGCTCATGTCTAAATTGGATTATTATGTGTAAGCAATGATACTTTAATTTCCCCTAAGCAATCGATCATAGTTTAAGCCTGAGACTACTACTAAGTACTAACTCTAGAGTAAGTATTGTAGTTTTGTTCAATGCATATTGCAAGGTACACTTTCATGATACATAATGATCTATATTTCCCAGCAATCTCTCTCTTTTTTTTCTTTTTTCTTTTTTTTCTAATTTTAAAATTAAAACTAACATGTAAATCTTTGCAAACGCATGGTTACAATTACATTCAAAAATTTTACATAGAAGTATAAGACAATTTTAATTGAGTGTTTTTATATTTTTTTAAGTTGTGATTTACATGTAAAGACACTTGCCACGTAATTATTGATAGAATAACACCTGACACAGTTGAAGTCTATTTAATATCAGAAGATAATTGGCATTAAATTAGTGGTCAATTAGAGGGACACTTTGCGCAAAATTGTAATGCAATTAGAATCACTTTTTTTTTTAAGATAAGATAAATTTTCAAATTAATGGGGTATGCTCCATGATGATTACTTTTTATCATTAATCCAAAACATTGATTGGTTTTTGATATAAGCAGAGTTTGAACCTTAAATCTTTATTCAACAATAAAAAATATTATCAGCTAAGCTAACCAGATTCTAATTTGATTATATAATGAATTTTCTCTCAGGTTTTACTTTATTATACTTTAATGTAACATACATGATACGATGATTGGAGGATAGTTCGTGCATTTTAACATTAAATTAAGTTAAAATATGATTTTAATTAAATGAAACTTAATAGAAGGGAATAGTTAATAACTTGCATGTATATTATACCTAATTAAGTTAAAAGGAGCTATCTTACGTAGGTAACGAGAAGTGAGAGTGAAGCAGAAAAATACAAAAGAAGAAGGGTTCTTCTCTGCTTTGGTCTACTTTGGTAGTTACAGGTCTTAATGGAGGATTGGAGTGATTATGTGAGACCCGCCACTTTAGATTTCCCAACTCGAATGCATTTTGGGCATAACATGTGGCGTTGGGAAAGACCTTGGAAAACCAATTCTGCAAATTTTTTTGCTGAAAGATTTTGTTCTTTTACTGTTATACATATTGCATGTTAACAGAGTAGGTAAGACCAGGTGCACTGAGCTTTAACAAAAGTTTCGATTGCTGTGGAATAATTCCATTGAAAATATAATCTGGGAACTAAAAAAAAAAATATGAATTGCTGGGAATTCTAAGTTATGCGAGTCAGTGAGTGATTTTTTTTTTTTAAAGGGCGTACATGATAGAGGATGAAGATGAGAAAGACATGCCCTGAATCTCCATCAATGAATTGCTCACTTTCTCTCAATCTTCTTCTTCTTCTTCTTCTTCTTCTTTTTTCTCTGTTTTTTTTTTTTTTTTGTGATGCACTGAAAAATTCCTTTGTTTGGTCAAATATGACAATTACTTTTCATTACAATCTTATCCTTTGAAGTTCTTGAATTTCATTCCCTCTTTCATCGATTTGATACATGTTAATTATCATTTTCTTGTTAACAGGCCAAAGAAGATGATTGTAACTTTGGAGATGCAGAATCTATGACCCAAAACTGCAATAAAAAAAGTAGAGAAGGTAAGTAGTAAGAGGGGCACCTCGAACAAACTTAGAGGGAAGTGAGAAGAAGAGATTGGGTGGAGTGGAGAAAAGGAAAGGAAGAGAGAGAGAGAGAGAGAGAGAGAGAGAGAGTCTTAGGCTGCATTTGTTTTGGCAGTAAATAGTTTCTAGAAAATATTTTACACCACTGGGCATGCTTGGATTGTCCTGGAAAATTCAGTCAAATGGAAAATGATTTCCGTTGACTGTAAATCATGCCCCAAAACCCTGTAAAATATTTTACACTTTTATTTTCCCTACAATTGATTTCCATCCCAAGAAAATAGAAGAGAGAGAGAAACAGCAAAACCGGTGAAAGCTCTGATCACCACTTCCAAGCACCGGTGAGAGCTCCGATCGCACATCCAAGCACCGACGAGATCGTCACACCCCAGCATCGGCGAGATCGTCGCACCCCAGCACTGCCTAGATCGTCACCACGCAAGACCAATCCACCCAAAACCGATCTCGTTCTCGACCCAAAGCTCACTTGCGCTGCCGTTCTCTCCATCGTTCTCGACCGCCATCGTTTTCAACCACCGATCTATCTCTCTTTCCCTCGACCGCCGGATTTGATGAATTTTTTTTTTTTTTTGTTGGGTTTTGTTTCTTTTGTGTTTATCTACTGATGAATTTTTTTTGTTGGGTTTTGTTTCTCAATCTCAACCGTCGATCTATTAAGAAAATTTGGTATTATATATTTGCTTGGAAGCTGAGAAAATGTGAGTAACAAGTAAAAAATGTGTTTTCTATAGTATTTTCAAGAATACAACCAAACACCAGAAAATATTTTTCAAAGCATTTTTTGAAATGCAACCAAACACTTGAAAATATTTTCATTTCCCGAAAATATTTTACACTGAAATAAACGCAGCCTAAGTGGAAGTGAGAAAAAATTTTACTTTTCTTTTAGGTAGATGTTGTAAATTTTTTTTATTATAAATAATTGTGACGTGACATATTTTAATTGGATGTAGATTAAATGGAATCAAAATAGTGGTGGTTTCATGAATTTTTTACAAGGAGGTCATTAAAAAACAAACACACGCAAATATTGTAAGGACACGATTTGTGGCGGACCGTAACAGTGTCGGGTTCGCATGTAAAAAGGGCCCAAACAATATCATTTGTAGAGCGTAGGTTTGAAAGGCTAGGCCTTAGTCACCAGGCGGTGGGTTTTTCGGGGTGTTCGTATATAGTTATGTTTCCT
Organism: Quercus lobata; assembly: GCF_001633185.2. NCBI lineage: Eukaryota > Viridiplantae > Streptophyta > Magnoliopsida > Fagales > Fagaceae > Quercus > Quercus lobata. The sequence continues at coordinate 9,706,517 of NC_044904.1, read as the reverse complement.
TCATCCCTGGAGTCTTTCTCCTGGAGGTGGGCTGGGAGGCTCTGGATTTTGGCCATTTTTCCAAGCCCCCTCTCTAGGTTACTGATTTTTCCTTTTATACTCGCCTGTGTTCACTGTCCTTCGTCCACGTATAGGGTCAACATTTCCAAGGCTGATATTTGTCCCATCAGCCCATACCCAAAGTCGTTGGGGGTGGTTGTAAAAGCCAAAGAATGCGGCTATGTCAGGTTAAGAGTATTAAATGGCAGTAAGGGCAGCTTTCCCTGGATATTTTAGATATTTTAGATCTTTCTTCCAAGTTTCAGTCCTATACCATTTTTACCCCTCTTTCTGGGGGGACTTTGGGTCTGCCGAGGACTGAACTGCCCTCGGCAGTATCCATAGGCTATCTTGTCGAGCTTGGGCCATAGCCCTCCTCGGCTTGGGCCTTTGAATTCTCCCCGGGTAGATGGGTCTGGCCCATAAATCATTTGGGCCCCACAATAGCCCCTCAAAACCCGGCTGTCCAACCTCTTGGTTGGAAAGGGGGGTTTTGGTAATGCCGAGCTTTTATGATGGCTCCTTTAATTCGGCCTTTCATTAATGCTGACGGTTTTCCATCTGTCCAAGAAATATACTGATCTACGAGGCGTTTTTTGATTTTACTCCTGACGCGTTCTCGTCGTTTGATTATTCAAAACACGCTTTTAATGACTTCCCTTTACGAGACTCATTTACATTCGACGGTTCGTCTGACGAGGCGGAGAAATGGAACAGACACATCTTCGTTTTCAGATTCTTTTGGAAACCTGAACGAATTTAATGCCTTCCGTTTTGCCCTTCCTATAAGAAGACAAGTAGGAGGCTATCACTTTCGTGCAGAGACCCTTTTATTTTTTTGAGATTTGAAACCCTTTGCCTCCCTTAGCGTTTACTTAACTCAGTAGTTATATACTAAATCACAGTATATTCACCATAACAAATGATAAAGAAACCATACCCCTCCTCAAAGCGTCATGTTCTAATAAAACTCGAAATGGCTCGGTCAGGGCAAGGATGGCGGAGGCTTAAGATTCGTCTTACCTTCCTTTCAGCCAAAATCCAAAGCAGGGACTCGTCACGTCAAACTTTCGGCGTGACTGAGTCGAGAACACCCATCATCAGTACCAACCGCGCTCTCATGAGCATACCTAATATGGCTCCAGTGTGTTGGGAGTCAGGATCGAGGCAGGGACTAAGTGCCCCTGCTTCTTCCTCTCTTCGTTCACTGGCGCCTCCTTTTGCCTCCCTTTCTTAGTCTTCCCAGCACCAGTTCCATCCTGGTGCTTTTCTTTCTCCCTCTTTTACTCCTTTTTCTTTCTTTTCATATCTTCTCTCTTCTTCTCCTCCTTCTTTACTCATGTCCTCCATCTTCTTCATTCATCTCTTCCATCTTCTTCTTCCTTCTCCTTCAAATTCTTCTTCCTTCTCCTTCATCTTTTTCCAAAGAAGGTTCTTCTTTCGATATGAGCAATACTGAGACAGAGATTGGAGAGACTTTGAAGACGAGTTTAAAAGACACCTGGCTATTTACTTATCTGTACTGCGCATGTTAGTGTTGCTTCGGCAGCTCACCTTTTGTATAGGCTTGTTTGAGTCCCTCTTTGTACGTTGTAATAATTTTTCATATTAATAAAAATTGTTGTTATTTTACTTCGCATGTTCTGTCTCTATGTTTTTACAAATTTACAAACGCTGCTCAGCACAATAATATAACATTTGAATCGATGACAACTAAGGCCAAAATACTTGCTAATAAAAAGAAGCCACCACAACTTTAACAGAATTGCTTGAACTAGCAATGCGTACCTGTGAATAACGATAATTGCCCGAAACAATACCGAGATTAGAACTGGATGCTATATGCGGTGTAGGAAGTAATCGTTCGAAGACATATCACCCGCAAAAATGAACAGCCCCCTTAGGCTACCGAATAGTGGAGTGCCCCACCATCATCCTAACACTTTTATTGGCCTTAACATTTTACAGTATCTGAGCCGGGGACTTTTCCTATCTGAGCAGTTATAAAACTTGTAATAAAATTTTTTTTTTTTTTTTACTTGGTTTCCCCATAGGCTTGAGTCCGAGGACCATGCAAGGCCTTGGTTCTGTCCAGAACTTGTAATTTTTCTTTTTTTGTACTTGGTTTCCCCATAGGCTTGAGTCCGAGGACCATGCAAGACCTTGGTTCTGTCCAGAACTTGTAATTTTTCTTTTTTGTACTTGGTTTCCCCATAAGTTTGAGTCCGAGGACCATGCAAGGCCTTGGTTCTGTCCAGAACTTGTAATTTTTCTTTTTTTGTACTTGGTTTCCCCATAGGCTTGAGTCCGAGGACTATGCAAGGCCTTGGTTCTGTCCAGAACTTGTAATTTTTCTTTTTTGTACTTGGTTTCCCCATAGGCTTGAGTCCGAGGACCATGCAAGGCCTTGGTTCTGTCCAGAACTTATAATTTTTCTTTTTTTGTACTTGGTTTCCCCATAGGCTTGAGTCCGAGGACCATGCAAGGCCTTGGTTCTGTCCCTGGGCTCCCATGCAGAACGGGCCTGGGTCGCGAGTTTACTGGGCCCATAAACTAAGAGGTATTTCCGTAGTGTTTGGTCACGCGGTACTTTTTGGCGTCCCAGTGTTCGAGGTGCGCCTTCACGAGACTCCTTTAATCTCATGGTTGCAGATGGCGTGGGAAATCGAGCCGGAGACATTTTGTTTGTAGCGTTCCTTGGGACGCTGCGTGAATTAAATGCCACCACCTTATCTTTTTAAATAAATAGGAGAGAAAGTTGCCTTACCTACGCGCAAATCCTTCAGTTTCCTCTCTTAGTATATCATGTTTGTGACGAGGGTTGGGGAAAAGGAACTCTATCCGCCAAGGAGGCGCCGTGTCCTCCTGAGACTCAAAGTAGTGAGGTACGGGCAAAGGAGGCGTAAATTCAAGGGAACATTCCGTTTCGACGGAGGGGAAAGGGTGTTTCTCCCCCTTTTAGTCAAAATCCGAAGCAGGTTCTGTTCATGCCAGAATTTTGGTGTGTCAGAAGAAAGCTTCTCCGCCATCAGCGCCTCTGCCTTGTTGCAGGCAAATTTTTGGTGAAGGCTCCTCAACTTCCGGCTCCCTGCACCTTTCCTTCAGCGGTGTGAGGCTCAAGTTGGGTTCTTTTGCTGCCTGAGTTATGGGCGTGCAAAAGCATTGAGGAGGAATAAGGTCTCGAAGCAGTAGCCAACCTCTCCTCTGTGCTACCTCCTCGACTTTATCTTCATTTTCTTGTATTTTTCTTTACTTACGTAGTTAGCTTTAATGTAAGCTTGTTTCAGCTTTTCATTGTACACTGTACTGTTCCTTTGTCTTAATAAAAGATGTGTTTATTTCTTTATACATATTTTTCTTCTCTGTAACAACTACTTGGTGCATGAATATTAAATGTAAGCTTGCCCTTAATGATATTCCGGGCAGAAAAATGCCTTAACACAGATTCCTACTGGTTTAAACTCACAGATATTATCAAGTATAATAAGGGTAATCCTCAATAAATTAAACTCTTGGAACTAACCAGGATAACCGCTGAGTGCTGCGCGATGCATGCTAGACCAATGTCCGAGAATGATAAACTCTAAATAATTCGTCCGAGAGGGTAGCCGAGTAGCGAGGGACTTTGATTGTGCTTTTGGGTAATATATTGCACCGTATCGCATCAACCCCTTTGGTACTGGGGATCCGAAGGTAGACCGGGGAATCCGTGCAATTAAGGGATTAACCCAACCGTTAACGAGGAGTTCTCTTCGGATGGATTTTGAGGTTTATGTGCCATAGTTTTTTTTTAAATAGTTGGTTTCCCCATAGGCTTGGGTCCGAGGACCATGCAAGGCCTTGGTTCTGTCCAAAACCTAGTTTTCCTCATCCAGGTAGTTGGTTTCCCCATAGGCTTGAGTCCGAGGACTATGCAATGCCTTGGTTCTGTCAAAAACCTAGTTTTCCTCATCCAGGTAGTTGGTTTCCCCATAGGCTTGAGTCCGAGGACTATGCAATGCCTTGGTTCTGTCCAAAACCTAGTTTTCCTCATCCAGGTAGTTGGTTTCCCCATAGGCTTGAGTCCGAGGACTATGCAATGCCTTGGTTCTGTCCAAAACCTAGTTTTCCTCATCCAGGTAGTTGGTTTCCCCATAGGCTTGAGTCCGAGGACTATGCAATGCCTTGGTTCTGTCCAAAACCTAGTTTTCCTCATCCAGGTAGTTGGTTTCCCCATAGGCTTGAGTCCGAGGACTATGCAATGCCTTGGTTCTGTCCAAAACCTAGTTTTCCTCATCCAGGTAGTTGGTTTCCCCATAGGCTTGAGTCCGAGGACGAGGACTTATGTCCCTTGGTTCTGTCCAAAACCTAGTTTTCCTCCAGGTACATCCAGGTAGTTGGTTTTCCATAGGCTTGAGTCCGTGGCAATGCCATGCAATGCCTTGTTGCCTGTCCAAAACCTAGTTTTCCACATCCAGGTAGTTGGTTTCCACATAGGCTTGAGTCCGAGGACTATGCAATGCCTTGGTTCTATCCAAAACCTTGTTTTCCACATCCAGGTAGTTGGTTTTCCCATAGGCTTGAGTCCGTGGACTATGCAATGCCTTGGTTCTGCCAAAACCTAGTTTTCCTCATCCAGGTAGTTGGTTTCCCCATAGGCTTGAGTCCGAGGACTATGCAATGCCTTGGTTCTGTCCAAAACCTAGTTTTCCTCATCCAGGTAGTTGGTTTCCCCATAGGCTTGAGTCCGAGGACTATGCAATGCCTTGGTTCTGTCCAAAACCTAGTTTTCCTCATCCAGGTAGTTGGTTTCCCTATAGGCTTGAGTCCGAGGACTATGCAAGTCCAAAACCTAGATCCTAGTTGCAGGCTTGAGTCCGAGGACTATGCAATGCCTTGGTTCTGTTTAAAACCTAGTTTTCCTGATCCAGGTAGTTGGTTTCCCCATAGGCTTGAGTCCGTGGACCATGCAATGCCTTGGTTCTGTCCAAAACCTAGTTTTTCACATTCAGGTAGTTGGTTTCCCCATAGGCTTGAGTCCGTGGACCATGCAATGCCTTGGTTCTGTCCAAAACCTAGTTTTCTCTTTGTGTGGGATCTTGGCTTTAGGGGAGTTAGCTCCTCAGCCAAGCCCCTAGAGTTTATCCATATGATTAACGCTACCAAATGCCTAATTTGCTCTTTACGGGGGACCTTGGCTTTAAGGGAGTTAGCTCCTCTGCCAAGCCCCTAGTCAAGAAACGTAGCCCCTAGCAGAACTTTATACTAGAACTCTATAACCAACGGTTAGAAATAACAAAGAAACTCTATCGACCCACCTCCTATACCAACACACAAGCCTTCCCCACAGACGGCGTCAATTGTAAGGACACGATTCGTGGCGGACCGTAACAGTGTTGGGTTCGCACGTAAAAAGGGCCCAAACAATATCATTTGTAGAGCGTGGGTTTGAAAGGCTAGGCCTTAGTCACCAGGCGGTGGGTTTTTCGGGGTGTTCGTATATAGTTATGTTTCCTTCACCCCTGAAGTCTTTCTCCTGGAGGTGGGCTGGGAGGCTCTGGATTTTGACCATTTTTCCCAGCCCCCTCTCTAGGTTACTGATTTTTCCTTTTATACTCGCCTGTGTTCACTGTCCTTCGTCCACGTATAGGGTCAACATTTCCAAGGCCGATATTTGTCCCATCAGCCCATACCCAAAGTCGTTGGGGGTGGTTGTAAAAGCCAAAGAATGCGGCTATGTCAGGTTAAGAGTATTAAATGGCAGTAAGGGCAGCTTTCCCTGGATATTTTAGATCTTTCTTCCAAGTTTCAGTCCTATACCATTTTTACCCCTCTTTCTGGGGGGACTTTGGGTCTGCCGATGACTGAACTGCCCTCGGCGGTATCCATAGGATATCTTGTCGAGCTTGGGCCATAGTCCTCCTTGGCTTGGGCCTTTGGATTCTCCCCGGGTAGATGGGCCTGGCCCATAAATCATTTGGGCCCCACAAATATATAAAGTACACATTTTCTTATTTTAAAACCATTGCATAATAGGGTTCATTATCAATGCTACATGATACATATCTTTCAAAATTTTAGTTAAATAAAATTTTTCTTGGAGTTTTTCTTTTTGTTTGTAAGGACCTAAAATATTGTTAAGGGGACTAAAATTTAAAAACAAATTTTGGCTACAAATTTCTCACTAAACAAATTAACATGACTACATATTTTAAAAATCTAACCGTTGAATTGCATGTATATTTTTCAAACCAATCGGATGATATTTACTATTTAATCCATAAACTTATTTTTTATGTATAATTTTAGACTACAAAGACTCGAAATTCAAACATTTGATTAATGATATAGCAATTAATCTTTGATCTTCTTGAAATTTTGCAAGTATAGAGAATATAAGAAGAAAATGTAATCCAATGATGGATTTGTCAAAATTCATATTCAATAAAAATATATTGAGTGGAGTTGTAGTAGTTTAATTATGTTGGGCCTAAAAAAATGTAGAGTGGTCACAAATTTTTTGAAGGATAAAAAATCATAATTTTTTTAAAATTTATATATAATATTTTTTTTCCAAGTCAGGGTGGTCCTGTGACCAACCTGGACTCAATGTGGAGCCGTCCTTGACTCAAAACAATGTAATTTTATTGTGTTAAAACTACTCTGTATTAAAACTAAATTGTTTTGAGTTTGGTTAGCACTTAACATCCAACTCATTAGTGAATAGAATAGTCATTTTCCAAACGATAGATAATGTTAGGGGTGTGGATCAAAATTTTAAAACTTTAGGTATCCCAAACATTAAGGGTATAAATTACAATTTAGTCGAATAAAGAATAAATGAAAGATACTTTTGGGTTGAGAGAAAACAAAGAACAACTCAAAGAGAGTGTTTTGGAATTTGGATTGCGACGGATTCAAATTTGAAGGGAAATGATATTAGTTATAAAAAGAGAATATGTCCTTTAAAATATGGTGGTTGGAGAATTATAATTGTTGCAAAATACGAGGGCGTTGGAAAACAAATCCAAATAGTTCATCAAAAAAAGGAAAACAAATCTAAATATAATAAGGGCAATCCCCAACTAAAGTTAACAAAATTATGATCCAAATCATGGGATCGCACAATCCTATGATTATACATACCCAAAATGATTAGGATCATTAACATTTAAGGATAAGTTGGATTGTACAATCCTAACAAGCCCACACAATCCCAGTTTTAAACCATTTTCTTTAGGTTGATGAAAGCCCAATTGTGCCAAAAAAACAAAAAACAAAAAGCAAATAGGCCCAATTTTGTTGTCTTCTTTGAGTTTATGAGAAGAAAGAGACAGACATAAAACCAAAAATCACAAGAGAGAGAGAGAGAGAGAGAGAGAGAGAGAGAGAGAGAGAGAGAGAGAGAGAGAGAGAGAGAGAGAGAGAGAGAGAGAGAGAGAGAGAGAGGTCTGTTTTGATATAGCTTATTTTGCTGAAAATTAAAAATACTGTAGCAAAATAATTTTTAAATGTGTGAATAATACCGTGTAACCCATTTTTAAAGTAATTGTGGGTCCCATGAACAGTGTTGCTACAGTATATGAACCCCTAAAGCAAAATGCGTAAAAAAAAAAAAAAAAAAAAACGCAAATATAGATAATCTAAAAACTGTAACAAAATAATTTTTAAATGTGTAAATAATACCGTGGGACCCATTTTTAATAAAAAAAGTTGTTGAAAAGTGAAATTTGTGGATCCGTGAACAGTACACAATGTGCACTGATTGACCGAAAAAAAAGTTAGAAAAGTAAAGTTTGTAGCTACTGTTCATTAAACAGTGCATAAATAATAACCACAAGTCTAAAAAATGCGTGAAAAAAAAACGCAGCCGCACTGGATTTTCAGCCCAATCCAAACTAAGCCTCAGTTCCTATTTTTGTAGGGTTTTAGAAAGCTAACCACATATTTCCAAGTTTTTTTTTTTTTTTTTTTTGAAAAGGCACTAAGACTTAACCTCTCAATAATAATAATAATAATAATAATAGAACACATTAGTTAAAAAAATTATTTTATTTAATATTTTAAGGTTATATGTGTGTCTATATAAATATATTTATTTATGATATTTGAACTTTGACGTATGAGATATATCGTTCAATTTTCATATATTGGTAATTTGGCATTTCTAATTAATTTGTACTTCTTGGAGTTATATCTTATGTCAAATTTACTTGTTTTCTTTAATGATTTTAATATTTTTAACATATATCATTGTTATTAGTGATTTTTCACCTTATTGGTTTCTAACAATTGTTGAACTTTTTGAATAAATTATTTTGAAAATTAAGTGTTTGATTGTGTGTGTATATATATATATATATATATATATATATATATAAAAGTAGCGATGTGTGATATACAAAATTAAATTATATTGATGCAACACTTTGTTTTTCTTTTTCTTTTCTTTTTATTTGTTTTTTTTCTTGTCCCTTCTATGGATAAGTTCATAATTTTAGTGATTACTCAACACCAACGTCTTTTTTGCTTTTAAGGATATTATAATTCACGATTTAATCCAACCCGTACAATCGTATTTAAGATTCGATTAACAACATTTAAGAATTCGTTTTTAACAACATTGTCCCCAACAATTGACACGTAATGACACTCCAAAAAAGAAAAAAGAAAGATGTCAATTGTAAAATTATATAAAAAAAAAAAAAAAAAAAAAAAAAAAAAAAACCTTAGTTTAAAATTTTGGTCACCTCATGGTGTCAATTTGAAGGAATAATGTTGCATGGATTTCCTTTTTTTTTTTTTAATATACAATTAAATCTCAGATTATATACCAATAAAGTGCATGAAATTCGTTAAGATTCTAATAGTTCAAGACATTCAAGATTTAAATTCCTCTTCTCCCAAGGTAACTTTCAAATTATCAAAATAATAATAATAATGCATGAACTTTAAGATGTCAATATATAGCCGATTTTGTGTCTCTTAATTACTTTCACCTAAATTCACCATGCATAGTACATGCATGCTTCTAGCTCCAAAGACTAGATGATGGGCTGTAGATATTTCTCCATTGACGACAATACCCAAGACACATCATCCATACTTCACATGGCACTTTGTACCGATAATTCTCTTCAAATCTCCATCAATCTAATTGCAGCTTAAAAGAATTAGAAAAAAGAAGAAGAAAAATCATTAGTAGGAGACAACATATATATCAGTCTTTTATGTATGATCAACTCAACTGGCTGCCACTCTATATATATTCCCTCAAAGTGTGGGTGACACACGATTAATAATGATTACAACTTAGAAACTATTACTGAAAACCTCTACTGCTTGCAGATTCTAATGCATAATTAATAAGGCATATATGCAATATCAATCTTAATCTGGGGAAGGTTGAAACTGGTTATAGTGCCCCGGCCGTATGTCCTTTCTTCCTGCCAGCTATATGTCTCATTATACAAACAAACAAGAAACAATGATAGCACACAAATTTGAGTTGAACCAATATATGGTCGTAATTAGCATGAAGGCTAGACTAGACACCATGTGATAAGCATATATATTAATGATAATATATATGATCATGTTTACTTTTTTTTTTTTTCTTTCTTTATTATATATGTTTACTTATAAATAGGACAAAGTGAGAAGTAGGTGGCCTATAAATTTATAACCTCATGCTCTCTACAAGGACTACACTGAACCTATAATTCAAACATTATTTATGTCATTTTTCTTGAAAGTACTGCTAAGATATTACAATTTTTATTATAAGTCTGTTTTTAAACAATCATTTGTTATAACCATGCCAAATCTAATATATTAATTCTATCTTGCACACCCAATTTACGGGTTAGTGAATATGATATATATGATTTAAAGAATACACAGTCATATATCAATTTATACTAATTGTTTTAGTAAATTTTGAGAAAGCCAAAACGTACATTTCCTTTTAATTTCTTTGGCTAGCTAGCTTCATTAAGCAAAAACATTGGAGTTTCTCCCAAACTACAAATATGCTGGCCTTGTAGTGTTTTATGTTGGTTTATAAATGCTTGCCTAGCAAGTCAAAGAGAAAACGATAGAAACTTATGTGTAAACTTGATTTTAGTTGGTAGGTCTTTTAGAAATTTGGCTCGATCGATTTGGTGAGAGGCAACAGCAATGACAGAGAGCGATTGTGGCCAAAAAGGTCACCGGAGGTTTGCAGTTTGCACTGCAACTCAAGTGGAAGAATACATGCATTCTTACAATGTTAATATTACCCACTCGGTTTTGCATGCAACTATATATAATATATGTACGTGCGTTAACTTTTGCTAAGCACGTTTGATACAGGTCTGGTCCATTAGCTAACACTATTATTAAGTCTATTAGCAACATTTAGATTGAAACAAAGTTTGGCTCCAAATATGTTTAAAACTATTTTTTCCAATCCATAAATATATTACAAGATAGATAATAAGATTATTCATGTGTATTATTTAAATAAATCACATAACTCATAAAAAGAAATTCATGTGACTAAAATTACATTTAATGGTTTTTTCAACTGCCACGTAGTGTTGAAGCAACATAAGTTACACAACTTTAAACATGATTGGCTTTTTCCTTTGGATGTTCACCCAAATCTCTTGTTAAGAACGTGGCTACGTTCACACCACCAATGAAAAAAATTTAGTACTATCTCTAATGATGAATCTTGTCATGCGCACACTTTATATGTAGATATAAAGGTATGAAAAATTCTTAGTTTATATTGTACATTTTTGTGTGTCTATAATGTCTTTTTAGAAATAATTACAATATGCTGTTAACCCTATAACTCGAACTTTTCCCTTAAACCCCCAAGCATTTTGTGTATAGAGAGGTGTCAATTCAACTATAAGGTTCTTGACTTATGTGTCTACAATATAAATTTACATTTCTGGTATAATGTAAACCTAAAAAAAAATCCTAAATGTATATCTAATGTCATGTCTTTTTTAATTTAAATAATATGACACCATATACATTATATTAAATATAAAAAATATAAAAATAAAATTTTAATAGTAAAATACTCTCTTCATTTATTTGATATTAAAAGGATCTCATTATGTTTTGTTAGGTGTTTGTGAGTATCCCTTTTACCATATATATGTATATTTATTTCAAGAGTAATACTACAACCACAAACTATTTTACAACATTTTTACAAATGGTTGATGTGGTCATCTTCTTATTAGTTTTCATTTTGGCCCACTACCAACATCATATTTTTCATTTACGAATAACCACTTACCACATCAGCAGTTTGTAAATTTTTTTGTAAAAGAATTTGTACCTCTAACATTATTCTTACTTCAAACTACAAACTACAAAGCAAAGAAATAAGCTATTTTTTCACTTAGATTTCATATTGATATTGTTCTTCATTTGTTTTCTTGGTTGGTCAAACATAATGCATATTCCTTTTCATCCTTAATCCCTTTCCTTGATGATGTTTCATCCATTTTGATTAAACCAAATCAGCATTTCGATTCTTTAACTTCTAATCTTGTCCGAAGCACTTAAAAACCTTAGAGGGAGAGCCATGTATGGTGGGGGTCTTTGTCGAGATAATATAGGCCACAAATAATTAACTGGATCGAGTACAATATTTATGTCATTCCACCAATTTGATATGTAAAACTCAAATTTGACACTTAATTATTAGGTGAAGAAAGATGCAAAAATGGAGAGCAATAATGATCAAGTTGAGCTATTTTCATGGTTCTAACAGGCCTAAAAGGACCTAACAACTCGTGGGGTCCTTATCCTCTTTGTGATACTGAAAGGGCCCAAAATATAATAAATCCAAGTAACAAGATTGCACAATTATAAGATAAAACTCTTACTAGTGTGATCAAAACAGTAACTATGTATAATTTTGATTCTCCCTCTTTTTTTCTTTTTTTGTTGAAAGATTTTGATGAATACCTTCTTCTTTTACAAAGTTTTGAGGATGAGTAATGACTTGGCCACTACGATTTCTAGCTACCATTAATATGATCATCTCAACTAGATGAATACTACAATGGTGATTTTCTAAACCAAACCACTATATTCTGATTTTTAGACCAAATGATTTTCCACAATCTTTTCTAGTTAAAGTTTAGTCGATCAAGGAGAGAATGCATCTTCTAGAAAATTTGAAACATTTTTTTTTTTTGAGAGTGAAGAGGACCATACATATATTTTCAAAATGACTTTGGTTCTATTATTGACAAGTTGTCTCATTATCGCTAACTAAGCAATCCCTTAGTAGTGAGTGGGATGACCATTACTTGTAGAAAATAAAATTTCCCTGGATTTCACGGCAACCTAAACACAATGATCTTGGCTCTTTTATAGACAAGTCACAAGTTGTCTCATTATTGCTAAGTAAGCACTCCCAAAGCGAATGATTGGGATGGCCATTAATTGTGGCAAGTTCAACAGAAAATAAAATTTTCCTAGATTTCATATAGCAACCTAACCAAACCAACAAAACAAGATAAATGTTGCGTTCACAATAGTTTCACAACAAAAGAAAGAAGAATAAACAAAATTCTAAACTTCATAAATTTGATCATCGACATTTCAAGTGAAATGTCATAATCAAAATTTTTATCTGGTGTGTTTCAAAAAAAAAAAAAAATTATCTGGTGCATAGAGCAATGTAAACGCACCATACAATTTAAAATATCATCTAAATTATCTCATAGATTCTCTAATGATATTTGTTTTTTTAGTGGGAAGTTATCTAATCAATCCTCATTGATTTATCATTACAATTTCAATAAGTTTACAAATATAACTTTTTTATAGTTGTTTATTACAATTATTGATGTGATAGATTTTAAGTAGTGTTAGATTATGTGGATTTATATAAAAATCAATAACAACCCAATGTTTTACTAAGCTGTGAAAAAAAATTATATATATAGCATTATTCTTACAATTTGGTTAAAAATTGTATATGAAAAATAATGTAATTAATGAGTTTCTATTGGTGTATCGATTAATATGGACCTCAAATGGAGTTGGATAAACCAATTTTCACATCATTTTAAATACCAATACTTAAACACTGCTAATCCCGATTGATTTATCATTACAATTTCAATAAGTTTACAAATATAACTTTTTTGTAGTTGTTTTTTACAATTATTGATGTGATAGATTGTTTTTTTTTTTTTTTGAGTAAACAGTAATATTTATTAAAACACACACGAAAATAATAATAGTGTTTTAAACCGAGTTTGTAATACATTACATAACCAAAGTACAACTACAAAAGGGTCAAACCTTTGTAATTGTAAACTGGGATATGATAGATTGTTAGTAGTGTTAGATTATGTGGATTTATATAAATATCAATAACAACTCAATGTTCTAGTAAAATGTGAAAAAAATTATATATATGGCATTATTCTTACAATTTGGTTAAAAATTGTATATGAAAAATAACGTAATTAATGAGTTTTTATTGGTGTATCGATTAATATGAACCACAAATGGAGTTACATAAACCAGTTTTCACATCATTTTGTACACCAATATTTAAACATTGCTACCAACAATGGCGGTTCTAGGAATTTTTCTCAGGGTGTTTCTTAAGAAGCATGAATTATACAATCTAATAAAAAGAGAAATTCATATATTGATAACAAAAACGATAAAAAAAACACGTAAATACATAAAGTTTACAATTGCCTTCTACGAGTTTTCATATTTTAAAATCGTTGAATGATAGTTTTATTATCAATGCTACAAGTTACATCTCTTTTAATATATACAACCAAACAATTATTTATCCACTGAATGTAGAACAAATTATGGAGCAAAATTTAATTTTATTGATATAGAAAAAACTGAAGTGTTCCCAAAATTTTTTTAAAGGGTAGACAAATAAAAATTTTTAAATTATTATATATAAAAAGAAATTTCAAGTCAGGGTGGTCCTGAGACCACCCTGGCCTTAAGGTGGCGCTGCCCCTGACTACCAAACATAAAATTTCAATGTACACAACCAAGCAATCATTTATCCACTGAATGTAGAACAAATTATAGAGCAAAATTTAATTTTATTGCTATTAAAAAAAAAAAATGAAGTGTTCCCAAAAATTTTTTAAAGGGTAGACAAATAAAAATTTTTAAATTATTATATATAAAAAAAAAAAAAATTTCAGGTCAGGGTGGTCCTGGGACCACCCTGGCCTTAAGGTGGCGCCGCCCCTGACTACTAAACATAATATAAACTGCAAATAGAGTTGCGTAAACCAATTTTATATCATTTTGAATATCAATACTTAAACATTGCTGTGAAGGATAATATGGACAGCAAATAGAGTTGCGTGAACCAATTTTCACATTATTTTAAACTCCCCAATGAAAATATGACAGGACCACCCTGACCTTAAGGTGGTGCCGCCCCTAACTACTAAACATAATATAGACTGCAAATAGAGTTGCGTAAACCAATTTTATATCATTTTGAATACCAATACTTAAACATTGCTGTGAAGGATAATATGGACAGCAAATAAAGTTGTGTGAACCAATTTTCACATTATTTTAAACTCCCCAATGAAAATGTGACACACACACAAGCCCTTAACTGTCCATTTCCCACGAAATCAATCGATGAGGTACCGACATGATGTGAAAACCCATGAAAGTAGCTAGTGGTTGCCAAAATATGACACACACACACATCAAGTGAACAACTTGTACGTGCCTTGTGCTGGTTGTACGTATGGTTGGTCGACTCCTTGATCGAATTGTTAACTTTAGGAAGAAAAGCAATTTGAGGCCAACAAAATTTTAGGTATATCAGCCTCAGCCATTTCCTTTCATATCGGGGAAGTGAAAACAGGTCCCTCCATGTGCCATTTCTTTGTGACATTGGGCTAAGGCCTCACTTCTCAAGAAGACACAATTTTTTTTTACTCTCTCTTACTTTTTATGTATAACAATCCATTTTATGTTTTAATGATCTGTTTTTGTAACAAAATTATTAGTATATAATTATATATGTTTGAATGAAGTTTATTTTACTTGAAAAATAAATTGTGTAAAAGTTCAGTTATATCTAAAAATATGAGGCTTTAAAAAGTTTTACATTAATTGAAGTAAGGATAAACTTGCAATTAAGGTTTATTTTTCAAAAATTATAAATTCAACAATTATAATTGTGGGGCCCAAATAATTTATGGGCCAGGCCCATTTACCCGTGGGGAGTCCAAAGGCCCAACCGAAGAGGACTATGGCCCAAGCTTGATAATATAAAGCACAAGATAGCCTTGGGATACAGCCGAGGACAGTTCAGTCCTCAGCAGACCCAAAGTCCCACCAGGAAGAGGGGTAAAAACGGTATAGGACCAAAACTTGGAAGAAAAATCTAAAATATCCAGGGAAAGCTGCCCTTACTGCCATTCAATACTCTGAACTTGACAGAGCCGTATTCTTCGACTTTTACAACCACCCCCAACGACTTTGGATATGGGCTGATGGGACAAGTATTAGTCTTGGAAATGTTGACTCTATACGTGGACGAAGGACAGTGAACGCAGGCTAGTATAAAAGGAAAAATAAGCAATCTAAAGAGGAGGCTGGGAAAAATGGCCAAAAACCAGAGTCTCCCAGCCCACCTCCAGGAGAAAAACTCCAGGGGTGAAGAAAACTGAACCATGCATGAACATCACGAAAAACCCACCACCTGGTGACCAAGGCCTAGCCTTTCAAACCCACGCTCTACAAATGATATTGTTTGGGCCATTTCACGTACGAACCCAACACTGTTACGGTTCGTCACGAATCGTGTCCTTACAATTGGCGCCGTCTGTGGGGAAGACTTGTGTGTTGGCATAGGCGGTAGGTCGAGAGAGTTCTTTTGTCATTTCTCACAACTGGTTATAGAGTTTTAGAGTAAAGTTCCGCTAGGGGCTATGCTTCTTGACTAGGGGCTACGCTTGGAAGCGTTAATCGCACGGATAATTCTAGGGGCTTGGCCGAGGAGCTAACTCCCCTAAAGCCAAGGTCCAACGCAAAAAGAAAACTAGGTTTTGGACAGAACCAAGGCATTGCATGGTCCTCGAACTCAAGCCTATGGGGAAACCAACTACTTGGATGAGAAAACTGGGTTTTGGACAAAACCAAGGCATTGCATGGTCCTCGGACTCAAGCCTATGTGGAAACCAACTACTTGGATGAGAAAACTAGGTTTTGGACAGAACCAAGGCACTGCATGGTCCTCGGACTCAAGCCTATGGGGAAACCAACTACTTGGATGAGAAAACTGGGTTTTGGACAGAATCAAGGCATTGCATGGTCCTCGGACTCAAGCCTATGGGGAAACCAACTACTTGGATGAGAAAACTGGGTTTTGGACAGAACCAAGGTATTGCATGGTCCTCGAACTCAAGCCTATGGGGAAACCAACTACTTGGATGAGAAAACTAGGTTTTTGACAGAACCAAGGCATTGCATGGTCCTCGGACTCAGGCCTATGGGGAAACCAACTACTTGGATGAGAAAACTAGGTTTTGGACAGAACCAAGGCATTGCATGGTCCTTGGACTCAAGCCTATAGGGAAACCAACTACTTGGATGAGAAAACTGGGTTTTGGACAGAACCAAGGCATTGCATGGTCCTCAGACTCAGGCCTATGGGGAAACCAACTACTTGGATGAGAAAACTAGGTTTTGGACAGAACCAAGGCATTGCATGGTCCTCGGACTCAGGCCTATGGGGAAACCAACTACTTGGATGAGAAAACTAGGTTTTGGACAGAACCAAGGCATTGCATGGTCCTTGGACTCAGGCCTATGGGGAAACCAACTACTTGGATGAGAAAACTAGGTTTTGGACAAAACCAAGGCATTGCATGGTCCTCGAACTCAGGCCTATGGGGAAACCAACTACTTGGATGAGAAAACTAGGTTTTGGACAGAACCAAGGCATTGCATGGTCCTCGGACTCAAGCCTATGGGGAAACCAACTACTTGGATGAGAAAATTAGGTTTTGGACAAAACCAAGGCATTGCATGGTCCTCGGACTCAAGCCTATAGGAAAACCAACTACTTGGATGGGAAAACTGGGTTTTGGACAGAACCAAGGCATTGCATGGTCCTCAGACTCAAGCCTATGGGGAAACCAACTACTTGGATGAGAAAACTAAGTTTTGAACAGAACCAAGGCATTGCATGGTCCTTGGACTCAAACCTATGGGGAAACCAATTACTTGGATGAGAAAACTGGGTTTTGGACAGAACTAAGGCATTGCATGGTCCTCGGACTCAAGCCTATGGGGAAACCAACTACTTGGATGAGAAAACTCGGTTTTGGACAGAACCAAGGCATTACATGGTCCTCGGACTCAAGCCTATGGGGAAACCAACTACTTGGATGAGAAAACTAGGTTTTGGACAGAACTAAGGCATTGCATGGTCCTCGGACTCAGGCCTATGGGGAAACCAACTACTTGGATGAGAAAACTGGGTTTTGGACAGAACCAAGACATTGCATGGTCCTCGGACTCAAGCCTATGGGGAAACCAACTACTTGGATGAGAAAACTAGGTTTTGGACAGAACCAAGGCATTGTATGGTCCTCGGACTCAAGCCTATGGGGAAACCAACTACTTGGATGAGAAAACTAGGTTTTGGACAGAACCGGACAGAACCAAGGCATTGCATGGTCCTCGGACTCAAGCCTATGGGGAAACCAACTACTTGGATGAGAAAACTGGGTTTTGGACAGAATCAAGGCATTGCATGGTCCTCGGACTCAAGTCTATGGGGAAACCAACTACTTGGATGAGAAAAAGATTGAGTTTTGTAAGGTTGGCTACTTAATAACAATTCTAAGTTACTCAATCCTCGGTTCAAAAACTGTAAAAGGTTAATGCTAATAGGAGTGTTAAGAAGATGTTGAAACGCGTCACTATTCAGTAGCCTAGGGGGGCTGTTCTTTTTGCGGGTGATATGTCCTCGGATGGTTACTTCCTATACCGCATTGAGCATTGAGCTATCATCTCGGCTAGTTTTGGGGTAAGTATCATTTTTCACAGGTCGGCATTGTTGTGCCAAACAACTCCATTAAAGTTATGGTGATATCTTTTTCTTAGCAAGCATTTTGGCCCTAAGTGTCATTGATTCAAATGCTATATTACTATGCCGAACAGCACTTGTAAATACATAATAGCGCTTTTCTCTTAGATAAGGGATTATGGCCCCAAGTATTGTACTCTAAGGTCGGCGGTATGGTGCCAGGCCGACTCAGTAGACCCATCATAATGTCCTTTCTTTTCCTGCCTAGTGGGAGTTTCAGCCCTAAGTATCATTTGTTTGATTCAATATTATTAAGCCGAATTGTTTTTATAAACACAGAGCAAGGTCTTTCTATTAACTGGGACTTTGGTCCTAGACGTCGGCCACAGTTTAAAAATAAAAAAAAAAAGTTTCACAAGATTGTATGTCTATTCATTGCGTTATCATTTCGGAAATATAGAGATAGAGTATGTGAAATAAAGTGATAACAATTTTCATTAATATAAAGATGTATTACAACGTACAAAGAGGGGCTTAAACAAGCCTATACAAAAGGTGGATTGCCAAAACAATAAAAAAAAATAAAAAATAAAAACAATACATTAAGTAAACAGTCAGGTCTCTTTTTAAATTCGTCTCCGAAGTCCTTCCAAACTCTGCCTCAGTAGCGCCCATATTGAGAGAAGGACCTTCTTCAGAAGAAGATGGAGGACATGAATGAAGAAGATGGAGGAGATGAATGAAATGAAGGAGGAGAAGAAGAGAGAAGAGATGAAAAGAAAGAAAAAGGAGTAAAAGAGGGAGAAGGAAAAGTACCAGGATGGATCTGGTGGTGGAAAGAAGAAGAAAGAGAGGTAAAAGGAGACACCAGTGAACGAAGAGAGGAAGAAGTAGAGGCACTTAGTCCCTGCCTCAGTCCTGACTCCTAACACACTGGTGCCATGTTAGGTATGCTCATGAGAGAGCGGTTGGTACTGATGATGGGTGTCCTCGACTCAGTCACGCCGAAAGTTTGACGTGACGAGTCCCTGCTTCGGATTTTGGCTGAAAGGAAGGTGAGATAGATCTTGAGTCTTCGCCATCCCTGCCCTGACCGAGCCATTACGAACTTTATTGGAACGTGGTGTTCACGGGGGGGGGGGTATGGTTCCTTCATTACTCGTTGTTATGGTAAACGTATTATGATTTAGCGTATAACTAGTGGGTAAAGTAAACGTTAAGGGAGGCTAAGAATTTCAGATCTCAGAAGGATAAAAAGGGTCTCTGTACGAGAGCGATAGCCTCCTACTTGTCTTCTTATAGGAAGGACAAAACGGAAGGTATTAAATTCGTCCAGGTTTCCAAAAGAATCTGTAAACAAGGATGTATCCGTTCCACTTCCCTACCTCATCAAACAAACCGTCGAATTTAAATAAGTCTCGTAAATAGAAACCATTAAAAGCGCGTTTTGGATAACCAAACGGCGAAAACGCATCAGGAGTAAAATCAAAAGAATGTCTCGTAGACCGGTGCATTTCCTGGGCAGATGGAGAACCGCCAGCATTAGTGAAAAGGCCGAATTAAATGAGCCATAATAAATACTCGGTGTTACCAAAACCCCCATTTCCAACCAAGAGGTTGGACAGCAGGGTTTTGAGGGGCTATTGTGGGGCCCAAATAATTTATAGGCCAGACCCATTTACCCGTGGGGAGTCCAAAGGCCCAAACCGAGGAGGACTATGGCCCAAACTTGATAATATAAAGCACAAGATAGCCTTGGGATACAGTCGAGGACAGTTCAGTCCTCAGCAGACCCAAAGTCCCACCGGGAAGAGGGGTAAAAACGGTATAGGACCAAAACTTGGAAGAAAAATCTAAAATATCCAGGGAAAGCTGCCCTTACTGCCATTCAATACTCTGAACTTGACAGAGCCGTATTCTTCGACTTTTACAACCACCCCCAACGACTTTGGGTATGGGCTGATGGGACAAGTATCAGTCTTGGAAAAGTTGACTCTATACGTGGACGAAGGACAGTGAACGCAGGCTAGTATAAAAGGAAAAATAAGCAATCTAAAGAGGAGGCTGGGAAAAATGGCCAAAAACCAGAGCCTCCCAGCCCACCTCCAGGAGAAAAACTCCAGGGGTGAAGAAAACTGAACCATGCATGAACACCACGAAAAACCCACCTCCTGGTGACCAAGGCCTAGCCTTTCAAACCCACGCTCTACAAATGATATTGTTTGGGCCATTTCACATACGAACCCAACACTGTTACGGTTCGTCACGAATCGTGTCCTTACAATAATGAAAAGAAAGAATTTGAATTATAGATATTTCTATTAAAATTAAACACCAGTAAATGTAAGTTGAACTACAAAATTATTGAAAATTTGCACCCTGAGTTAAAACAACCATTTTTCTTGTAATTTTTCAAACTATCATAAGGACTTCTCAATCATTTTTGTACAAAAAATCCGAATTTGCTCCTTTTCTTTTGTGGTTAAGTGTAAAGTAGGCTATTCATCAACCCCTAGCACTAATCCTTACAAGAATGGTGCAAGTGTCATTGAACCATAAGTTCATTGGCCAAATGTTGCTTTGTTGTTTAACAATCATTTATATAAAAAAATATAGTGGGATTTTAGTATTTTACTCCTTAACCTGGGGTTTTTGCGAGTGAAGTAGATTGAGATGATTTTAACTTATCGGAAATATATTTAATTCAACATAAGATTAATTATGACAATCGAATAAAGCAAATGGCCTTGGCTCAATAATTAAACAAAAAACGAAAAGAAAAGGGAAATTTTCAATACTATTTTTTTTCAAATATATATATATATATATATATATTTATATATATATGAAAATCGTATTATCATTGCAACACACCCTAGATTCTCACAAAAACTAATAATAATAAAAACCACCCTAATTAAGTTGGGTGGTTTAATGACTCGGGGCCACATGACATTTTAGTTTTTTTTTTTTTTTTTTTTTTTTTTTTTTGAGAAACATTTTAGTTACTTGATAGCTAACTTAGTCAATAATCCAATAGTATTACTTTTTTTTCTTCTTCCAAAGGAATTTAATTGTATTACTCACTTTTGTTTATAGGGAGAATTTGACTATAAATATCTCATCTTACTTAGGGAGTGTTTGATTTGTTGTGATGTACCATTGATGTAATACACATTACGATGATATAACATTAAAATTTTTTGTTTTTTTTATTTTTTTTTAACATTACTGTAATTTAAAATTACAAAATATATTATACCACCTTAATCTTATTAACTTCCTAAACAATATAATGTTATATTATTATATTGAGATTACATTAATGTAAAATTATAATAATGTAATATAACAATGTAATATAATATTGCAATGTAACGTAATATCACGGTAAACCAAATGCTCATTTAGTGTAACTGATTAAGTAGAGTGTATTCAAAAGTGTAAGGTAATTGAAAAGGAGATGTTCATTTATTTTTGACATTTACAATATATGGGACACCATTGATAAAACCATAAAATTCAAAATCACACGTGACATTACCTAATGTGGTCAACCTTATCTCACTGAAATCCTACCATAATAAATAAGAAAGCAATCATCCCTTGTAACAACCCTTTTTTTCCATCAAATGTCACCAACAAAGATCATGCTTCCTTCTTGTGATAATGTCCATTCTAAAAGTCACGATAGAACCAATAGACCTCAAAATAACATTTAAAAAAAAAAAAAAGCATTTGACTGATAAGAAAGAGAAAAAGTCTAAACTTTGTTGAGCAATTCATGTCCTGGTCCTTCTTTTTGAATTTCCTTCTCACTGTCCTCAAGGTTGATGCCTTTGTACCACTTAGCCAAAAACAAGTAAATCACAAAGTCAAAAGCCGTGAGAACTGCAATAAGAAAGTAAAACCTGTCCATGTGGCCTGTGTTCAAGTTATTTGGTATCCAACCAGGGTTGTTGCCTTTTGTAGTGATTTTCATGACCATGTTAACCAACATGCTACTAACATAGTTTCCAAGAGAAATTGAAGCCATGCAAAGCGAGCTGCCAAAGCTTTTGATACCATCTGGAGCTTGTTCATTAAAGAATTCCAATTGACCAACATACATAAATACTTCAGAAGCACCAACAAGAACATACTGTGGAATTTGCCAAAATATGCTTAAGGAGCTACTCTTCTCACCAGGGATCACATATTTAAGTCTTTGGATCTCAGTGGCACCAGCTGCAAACATTGCCAACATTCCAATAATGAGTCCAACACCCATTCTTTGAAGCCCCGTTAAGCCCCTGGGATTACCACTTAGTTTTCCAACAAAGGGAACAAGGATTTGGCTATAAAGTCCTGTGCAAATAAGTACACTGCAGATATCAAAGGCAGACATACTAGCCGCTGGGAGGTGAAACTCTCCAAATTTTGTTTTCATCACATCGCCTTGCTCAACAAAGAGGGAAGCCATTTGAGTGAATACGACTGAGTAGATTATTGTGCATAGCCAAATGGGTAGCATTTTCATAACACATTTTGCTTCTTCAACTTGAGTCACAGTGCAAAGCCTCCATGGATTTTTTGGACCATTAACATCATTCTGTGTTACTGTTGCTGCCTTGTCCAAAAATCTGAAAAATTTCAAGAAATAGATAAGTATGTTACGGACCAAAATTAATAAATCAATTAGTAATTTAAATTAACTACAGGATAGACATATAGCCCATGCAATAATCAAGTTGGCATTCACTAAGCAAAATGGTATTAACAAAACAAACAAATTAATACTAGCCTAGATACATGGTCACGATGGATACGCAAAAGCAAGGAAAAAGTCATTTTCAATATATATACTTACTCAAACTCACTGCTATGAAGAATCTTTCTACACCCTTTAATTGCAGACTCTGGTCCTTCCAATTCATATAGATCATTTGGACTGGCTGGAACAATGTTCCATTTCTTAGTTGCAGCCACAAATACCTGAGCAACACGTGGCAAAGGGTTGCCAGATGGTTGTACATATCGGTATTTAGGGGTTCCGATAAAAAATGACAATAAGCCAACGATAGCTGAACCTAAGGATACCAAAAAGCCAAGTGTCCACATCCCATTGTCCTCATAGTAGACCAAAATGGTGTTTGAGAAAAGAGACCCTACATTGAGTGCAAAGTAAAAACAGGCAAAGAAAGCTGCTTTCGATTTCTTTTGTTTAGGGTTTGCCTCATCAAATTGGTCTGCTCCAAATGTTGCTAGGGTTGGTTGATGACCTCCATATCCTAAGGCTACTAAATATATAGATAAGTAAAAAATGTCTATGCCCATTGGAGATGTGGGCATGCAATCCATTTTTCCATCACCACAACCATTCGGTTTGATCAAGAAAAGCCAAGAAGTGAGGGATAATAGCACCAAACCCTAATGATAGATAAAATAAATTTTTGTTTAGCACAAATTTTTTTAATAATGCACTAATAAAAGTTTAAAAAATATAATGGAAGATGATATATTAATTACCAAAACAAGAATGATCTGAAAAATTGCACAGGTTAAGTAACGGCCCCAATATGAATCACTGAGGAATGCTCCCACAAGAGAGAACAAATATACAGTTCCAGTCCATTTGCTAACATTGTTGGCGGCAGTGGCATTTTCTTGATCAAGAACTCTAGTTAAGAACAAAACCAAGTTCACTCCAACACCAAAGAAAGCTAGTGTTGCTAAACCTTGATTTGCTATTCCATATTAACCAAGTAGAAGAAAAGAAAAGAAAAAAAAAAAATCAATACGACGTTATGAACATTTAAAAAAAAAATGGGGTGGAGAATATAATAAATATTAATAATTAATAGTTAATAGAACCTATATAGGTGATTCATTGATACCTAGCAAGATGCATGTGTATTTCCACCCTCCTGTGCTAGTCACCTTTTCTTCTTTCTGATTGAAGTTTTTGGCCACAACTTCTGCCTCTCCAAAGTTACAATTATCTTCTCTATCCTGTTAGAATAAAAATGATAAAATATATCAAATTGGCAAATTGATAAATAAGGGAAGTGAAAATTTAGGATTTCAAAGGATAAGATTGTAATTAAAAAGAAATTATCATATTTGACCGAACAAAAGAAAATTTCCGGAGGATCACAAAAATATGATATTGCTTGACACATAATATCAATATCTAAATAATACAAAATGTCATTTACTTTATCGAGTAGGGACAACTAAAGTAAGAAAATATGGAGTCAAAATAATTGCATGGCCAAAGCTAATCAGACCACAAGAAAAGGAACCCAAGTAATTGATTGGCGGCATATTAAATTTGTTTGTCATGGATTAAATATTACGTCATATTTGATAGTTAAATCACATTTTTTCATGAATTAAATATTATATCATATTTAATAGTCAAATCATAAGTAGTGCCATGGTCGTAGGCCAATGTATACAACGCCCTCAACTCACTCCCTAGCTAGACCAAAGTGTGCATATCCATTCAATTTCAAATACAGACCATTTAGACCATATATAGCTCCAACCACTTGACTTTTGAAAAATTTTCCATTGAACCTAGAAAAATATTTTCTATTTGTGAAACTTTCACTTGAATAGTAGTTTCCTAACCTTTAGCGCAGTTTCATTGGTGAAGTTAAGTGAACCCATGGCTGCCCTTCAGGGTTTCTTCTGCAACACATCAAAATATTAATTAGACATGGACAGAATCATAATAACTTTGTGACTATAACTACTGAATTTCTTAAAGCGAACTTAAAAGGTACCCAAGATTTCAACATGATTTCAACACCTTACTAAGCAAGAAATACAACAAAAGACTTTTAAAATGTTATACGTGCCTAATTTATTACTATTATAAAAGAACAAAGAGAGAAGAAGAAAAACAAAAACATGAACAAGATGATTTATTAAACATTTAAAGTAGTTATTAAATACAATTTGGGATGGAAAAAGATGAGGCTCTTGCAAATTATATTTCCAACTCAATGAAGTTTAACAAAATATAATGCATGCTCACGTAATAGAACTTACCAAAGAGTATATAGAAGATAAATTTGAATTTGAAGATGAAGAAGAAGAAGATTGCAAAGCACAGTATTTGTTAAGGAGATGGTTGCTAAAAATGGAGGGTGAATGTGTTCAATTTATAGGAAATGAGAAAGTGTGAAAGTATGTACAGGAAGGGCAAGTCATTTTCAAACTAACTATATCCTAGCTATTTACTCAACAGCACAGTTTTATTTATTTCGTTTTTATTCAAAGATATATATTAAATGGAAAAAAGTATTTGTGGAACAAAATGAAAGAAAGGTCAGTCGGAAGAGCCTAAGCCACAAACTAGGTCATTTCTTCCATGAATTTTTTTGATAGTGGGATTTTATTTCCACGTGACACTGACATCATCTCTCTCTCTCTCTCTGATCTATCTCTCTATTTTTCCCAAGTTTTTGGTTTTCACTCAAACTGATAATTGCTCCTTTCCCACTTATTGGATTTACATGGGAATTGATCTTATCCGTGAAAAAGAAAAAAAATTCATCAATAAGCATTAGGAGCAGTTAATGAATAGTTTTTTAGGTATGTCCAAGAAAAATGTCTTTATTCCATCAATTCAACGTTTGCAGTGAGAAGAAATTACTTTCAGCAG
Organism: Quercus lobata; assembly: GCF_001633185.2. Lineage (NCBI taxonomy): Eukaryota > Viridiplantae > Streptophyta > Magnoliopsida > Fagales > Fagaceae > Quercus > Quercus lobata. The sequence goes on along the minus strand of NC_044904.1, from coordinate 9,680,772 downwards.
TCAGCTGTAATTACTCTTTTTATAAAGTAATTAGTTATGAGCCCCCAAATTAAATTCATTTTTCCCTGGTTTTAAATTTTCGTGTTATATATAAATATTTTATGTTTCAATTCGGGGCTAGGAAAATACCAACATTAATGTGGACAAATCATTGTTACAAATATCTATTATCTTTAGTCAATACAATTCATCTGGACAAATCTAGAGATTGAAATATGAAGCTTAATGCAACTTTCCTATCTCAGGCATGTTGTTAAGCATCATTATCATCAAACAAAGCAACCCAAAAAAAAAAAAAAAAAAAAACTATATGTATAAACACACACATAAAACGTTTGTTTATGGATTCTATAAAAAATAACATTTTATTAGGATGCAATTTTATTAATAAGAAGAATGAAAACTTATGATCCAATAGCAGAATTAAAAAAAAAAAATTAATCTAATAAAATTTTATTGGGTGGTGTAACATCAAAAAATAATTATTACACCAAATATAACTTGATCGAATGATACAAATCAATACCTACATTTGTTTATGGATTCTATAATAAATACCATTTTTTGAGCATGAAAATTGTTAAGAAAAATGAGAACCTATGATCCAATCACAATTTTTAAAAAAAAAAAAATTTTAATCCAAAAAAATTTTATTGAGTGGTGTAACATGAATTACTACACCAAATATAACTTGATTGAATGATACAAATCAATACCTAAATCACAAAAGGTTAAACATTTGGATACTTTCATTAGCAAAAAATGTATAAATATACAAATTAAGCAACAAATTGAAACAAAAGATGTTCTATATTTTGTTCTTCGCGATGTATCTTTAAATTTTGATTATCAATAAAGCCTTTCCGGCATGATTCTAAAAAATAAAAAATAAAACTTAAATATGTGAATATAATAAGCCAAAAGCAAATAGAGATAAGGATGTGATTCAATGGCTCATGCTATAAATTTGGCAAACTTGTAAACCTAGAACTTACTAGAAAAGATCATAAGAAAGCAAAGGCTTCTACCCAAAAAAAATTTTGCATCACTGGGCAACAAAATACTAAAGAACAAAATAAAATAAAATGAATTAAGCTAGAATGAAAGTTTTATGCTAGACCCACACATTACTTTATTGATCTGTTTTTTAAATAGGAAAATAAATTTTTTTAAAGAAAAAAGAATCAAATTAAGATATGAAGTGCATGGTTATGGTTTGTATTATTATATGTAGACATCAGATATACCGAAACATAATTCTAATTCCACCAAAAGGTCAAATTAATTAGTTATTAATCAACAACAAATATAATGTGAAATATCATAGGTGAAAGCAATCTAAAGAAAACAAAACAATTAGCTAGAGAACAATCTAAAGTTTTGGTCTAGGGGAAAAATAGTATTAGTAATGTTGCTCCGATAACAACTTATCACACAGCAATAATGAAAAAAAATTAAAATTAAAATTTTATATCCTTAGCATTAATCAAATTCTAGATATCACCAACCTTTTACGGAATTTAACCAAGGCCAAAGTAACTTGTTCCGGAATTGTACCGAATTCCGGTGATGGTGAAGAACTTGTGTCGCCAATTACAATTGGCAATGCAGCCTGTGAAATCACTCGCTTTCCTTGAAAACTAGAAAACCCGTTGAATCCTTTTGTCATTTATGGTGGAAAAGTAAACCTGTTAAACTGATCAGCAAAGCAATTCTCTCAAACTCACAACCCCTACAAACAATCAATGTCCTTTACAAACCCTTCTCTCACTTCTTGACTTGTAGCTCATACGTATAATTAAGCATAATAATCTATGGACTTGAGAGAGAGAAGGGAAGAGAGAGAAAAAAAACATGTATGTCACACTGTAACAATGGAACACTTATATAATCAAAGTGAGTATCACTCACATATTAATTAGTCAGCGTTCTGTTCCATAACTTACTCCTAAATAAGCTCCTTCAATTTTTCTAGGACCAAACTAGTTTACAATTCCTAATCGTAAGCTGCGAGGAATACAAAGCTGTGGTTTATTTGTACTACACTACCCTCTGCTCTAAGTGAGATTAAGAAGTAGAATTTTGATTCGTATCAAATATTTGTGCAGGGTCTGATAATAATAAAAAAAAAATTGTGGAGGGTCATTACTCATTAGTCATCGCAATCTAGAGCTTGTACCATTTTATTGGGTATATATGATTTGTAATCAGATTTTTCTCTCCCCCTACTATTTCTCAACGGAGAATAGGTCTTTGAGATTTAAAAATTGGGGCACGTGTCCGCGGATAGTTTCTATATGGTAAAACTATCATCAATTATTATTGCACTAAATATATATATATAAATTATCTTATTAATTTCTCTAAGATTTTATTGGTCCATATTAATATTAAAATAATTAGATGAATTAATTTAATTATTATTTATTTAATTAAATGATAAGAAGTAAGAGTTTTATATGATTCGGGAGTCTCAAGTGATGAGTTAGTATTATACTAGTATTATTATAGTAAAAATCTGGAATAAGCTATAAACTCGGATGTTCTTTACACTTTGTTGTGTATGTATATGTTTGAACATTAATTCCATACATCTTTCTGTATTTTAATTGGAAGATTTGATCATTAAAAGTTTTGGAAAGAAAATTGAACTCTTGCATTAAGTGAAGGGCAATAATAATGATGATGATGATTAAATGATTATATTGTATTAAGTATATCATTTCATACTTCTACTTTTAATTGTTTCTCCAAAAAATAATGCTTATACTTTAATTAAACATGCTCTTTGATAAGTAATCCATTTGATGACTGATCGAAAAAGAGGCAAATTCTTATCAAAAAAAGAAAAAAGAAAAGAGAGGCAAATTACCATATTTATGAACAAGAATTTTAAGGTCTGCTTTTGTACAATCAAGCCATATAAAAATTTTATAAATAAATAAATATATATATTTATATTATAGATATAAGGAAATTATAATCATATGTCGATGATTCCTAAACTATTGACAGGAAAAAAAAATAAAATAAAAAGAGGTTCATTTGCAATGTTGTTTGCTTTGAAACCTAGAATATTTGAATAGATGGACAAGAAAAAAGATGAAAATGAAAAGAGTGATAAAGGAAATATTCTGTATTCTCGGTTTCCCACCTTAATGGCCTGTTTGGAAGTTTAAAAAAGGAGGGGGAGTAGAGTAAATGGAAAGAGAGTAATTCAATTACCTTATTTAGAAGATTTTAAAGGAAAGAGGAGGAGGGGTTTCAACTACCTCTAACCTCTCATTTTTAATTTCCCCAAAATGGAGAGATTTGGAGGGAGAGTAGAATAGATAAATTATTGACCAAATGAATTTCCCAATTTACCCTTTCTAAATTGACAAAATTGCAAACTTATTATATAAATAATCTTTGTTTGTTTCCTGAGAAAATTTAAGGTGAATGAAAAAAATAAAAATAAACATAAAAATGAATTCACAACTTACTAAAAGGAAAGTCCATTCCCAAATTTTAGAGTCACCCTTCAACCCATTGTCTCTCTCTCTAAAAATTGAAGCTTCGAGAAACATATATAGCCACACAAATCGATCAAACCCTAGATTTTCTCACCAACCAAACACCTTACTTTCCCGAGAGAAAAAACTCATAACAACTCTATTTCCCCTCAAATTGAGCTTCGAGATCACGATCCTTGCATCGCAGTGAAAAAAAAAATGGGACGAGTTTTCAGGGAAAACCCTAATTCGAGGCCGATATTTCTGTGTTGCGAGTCCACGTTGGCGAATTCGTCCTCATCTTCTTTGTCTTGCTCGACTCTGACCATGACGACATAGACCTCGATGACCAAGACGATAAATGGGTCCCACCAGTTCAACATCTCGTGGTACTCGCTCTTGAAAGGCATAGGGATCAAAAAGTACGTGGCGTCTGATACTTTCGTCGTTGGCGTCAGAATTCTGCACAAAAACTGGCCATTGATCGGGGGCATAAGACAGCGGCATCGATGCCATGGCAGACATGATGTTAGGGTTTTCGTTTGATCAGTTTGGGTTGTGGTTGCTTCCTATGTGAAGCTTCTTGAAAATTTTCCATAAATAAAGAAAATTTATTTTTACTTTTTATTATAATTTTTTTGAGGTAATAAAAATTATTTTATAATAGTTAATAGTAGTTTTATACTTTTATTAGTGGTATTTGATGGAATGAGAATGTTAATTAAATAATTATTTAATCTAACAAATTAATCATAGACCAATATTGCAAGTCCATTTTCAAATAAGGGTAAATTTGTCTATTTAAATCATTTCCTCTCATTTCCATCCTAATTTTTAAAACATCCAAATAAAAGGAAGAGCTAATTACTCTCTTCCCCCTTACTAATTTTAAAAACATCCAAACAAGGTGGAGAATAACCATTCCCCTCTACTACTCTCCTCCCCTCCACTCCCCCTCTACTCTCCTCCCTCTCTAAACTTCCAAACAGGCCATAAGGGATGTGTTGCATATCATAACATCAAGTAACTAGAGTCTTGGAGCAGTGGAACCTATTTCAATTGTTGTTTGATAAAATTTTTTGTTCAAATAATTGGTTTAATTTCAATTTTTTGTTAGTCACCTCACATCATAACTAAACCAATTTTATGAATGTCCATTATCTTTTATCACACACTTAGTGTTTTATTTTATGCTCCATCAAGTATAGCATATGTCGCGTGTTTGATTTTTTTTTTTTTTTTATTTTAAACTTTGACTATTTTACACACACACACATATATATATGCTAGTTGAGTACCTGTGCGATGCATAGATTAATAAAAAAAATATATGTAAATAAAAAAATATATTAATTAACTATCTTAATGATCAATGAGGTACTTGAAAGTTTAATAGTTCCACCTAAAAGTAAAATAATTATCTTAATAATTAATAAATCATGTTACAAAAACAAATTAATTTTCCAAATTGAACCACTTGGGGCAAGCATATAGTGTGTAAGTTTTATCATAGTCAAAAACAAAATTATGACTGAATTTTATTTTAAATTGCTTTAAGTTTTTGGTTAATAGAATTTCAGTTTAATTAAATAGAATTTAAAATTTCTTAAATTTCAGTTAATATAGTTCTACCTATAGTAAACTATCCTAACAATTATGTATAAGGTTCAAAGCTTCTTTCTCCCAATTATTGAATTATAAAAAATTAAAAATTAAAACTATAAACTTGACAATTAGGTAGGGTGTCCGTATAATATATGAGATAAAAGGATTTCTATTCTCCCAGTGTTTTTCTAATAAAAATCCATTATCGTTAGTATAAAATTGGGACCCTTATTTGTAGTATATATGTATAAGTACAGAGTCTGAATTTGGTAAGGATGAGTTATAGTACCCATGTTTTACACCATTCATAAGAGATTATCATATCAGTTTTTCACTTAAAACTCAATATATCCTACCACGCCTAATAATATCTCAATAAACTCTCAATTGAGTTGGATTTTCATATGAGTATTAGAATTGATTGAGCGTGATTGTGCTTATTCTTTAATATGTGATTGATGATGTGGCATATTGAGATTAGAGGGTGTAAAACTTGGGTTTTATATTACATCCTTATGGAATTTAATCTAATAGGTATAACCCAATAGTAAAGATCCTTCTATTAATGTGACGTTTTGTATATGAATTTGTAAAGAACATTATGACAAACTGGCAATTAATATGGTGAACGATAATGGTGGACAAAACCCAATTGAGTAACACCATACAGACTCACAGACTGTACAAATAGTTGGTGAAATGACCTTAAAATGTTCCTTAGTACATCCTATCACACCTAATTGGATTGGATTTTCATATTATTATTAAAATTGATTGAGTATAGTTCTGCCTATTTTTTAATATGTGATATGATAATATGGCATGTTGAGATTGGAAGGTGTAAAACTTAGGTGTTTTACACCACATTCATATAACATTCAATCTCATAAGTATAAACGAAGTTTTACACCACATTCATATAACATTCAATCTCATAAGTATAAACGAGTAGTAAAGAACCTTCTATTTTTGTGACATGGTGTATATGATTTTGTAAAGAACATTATGACAAACTGGCAATTAATATGGTGAACGATAATGGCGGACAAGACCCAATTGAGTAGCGTTATAAAGACACACGGACTCACAGACTGTACAGCCAGTTGGTGAAATGACCTTTGAACGTTCCTCAGTTAGGAAGTAAAAGCAGTAGAGAAATTAGCGCCAATATTAACTCAAGTTTACCTAATTTAGGTTAGGCAGTTTATTTTATTTTATTTTATTTTTGATAAATTGCCGAAAAGGTTAGGTAGTTGTGGATATATAGCATTTCTCTTTGGTTAAACTATATAATTTGAACAACAAGATACTTGAGTCCAAAATTTTAAAATAATTTATTTAAACGAAAGATGGATAAAAAGTAAAACAATTTTGTCATATGTAATTGTTACTAAACAATTTTTCGGAACCACCCAACAATTAAGATTTTAGTTTTATTGTATTCAACACTGTGTATTTGGAAAAGCCAACACGTGAAGTAACCAATAACATGTTACAGCTCAACACATTTTTTGTTTATTTTGACTGGTTTGGTGCTTGTTGGATAAGTGTCTTAGGATGATTCGCTACAGGCCAAATTGTAATAGAATTCATGGTTAAAGTCAACATGGTTTAGGCTCTGTCCATCAATCCCCGACCAAAAAAAGGAATTCAGTTGTGTTCAGTTTTTTGAGTTCACCCATAAGCACTTATTTGAAGCGGGGAGCCAGGAACCGTAGTTGTTGATAGGATGCAAACATATCCAAAAATACAAAGAAACCTGCATACACCTGAATTGAATATACATGTAACAAAATGGGGTTAACTTCGTTTTAAAATTTTAATCAACTTTTGCCTATATTAAGACAAGGCCACTTCATGAATATTGTTCCAACTATTTTGGAATTACATTTTACACGTATAAGAATATTTCGTTTACTCTAGAATGTGATATATGGTTTTTAACTCGGTTGTCATACCTGATTTTAGTTTTAATCTTTAACATTTTCCACCTTCCAAATACAGAACCTGCCATGTTGATGCAACAGAACACCTTTCATTACCAGATTTTCTTCTCCTTTAATTTCTCCCAGAAACATTCTGATTTGTCCTCAAATCCTTCTCATACCCCCTCAGCCTTAAAATCCCACCTTGCTTCTCTTCCGGTTCCATTAGATTTTCTTGTCTCATATTTCTTTTCTGTTTGCCTTTATTTAGCATTCAAATTTCTTCTACATTCTACAATGGAAGAAGATGCTTCAAGCATGATTTCAAGTGCCAATAAAATGAATGCAACAGCAGAAACTTCAGATTCAAACAACACTTACTACACTTTGCTTGGATGCAAGCGCATGAGACACGAAAACAATAATAATGCCTTCTCCTTAGCGAAATTCAAAGGGGTTGTTCCTCAGCAGAATGGACATTGGGGTGCACAGATATATGCCAATCACCAGAGAATTTGGCTTGGGACATTTAAATCTGAAAAGGAGGCCGCTATGGCTTATGATAGCGCGGCAATCAAGCTTCGTAGTGGGGATTCACATAGAAATTTTCCATGGACTGAAAGGACAGCTCAGGAGCCTGAATTCCAAAAACATTATAGCACAGAAGCAGTGCTAAATATGATCAGGGATGGTTCTTATCCATCCAAATTTGCTGCTTTTTTACGTACTCAATCTCAAAGCAAAGATATGGGATTTAGTCTCAAGCAAACAAAGGTGCATGGTGATGGACAATTTTCATGTAGCCAACTTTTTCAAAAGGAATTGACACCAAGCGATGTAGGTAAGCTTAATAGACTTGTTATTCCAAAAAAATATGCTGTGAGATACTTTCCTTACATTTGTGAAAGTATGGAAGAAAATGCTGCTGCTGCTGCTGGTGATGGTAATGGTGTCGATGACATTGAGTTAGTATTTTATGACAAGTTAATGAAGTCATGGAAATTTCGATATTGTTATTGGAGGAGTAGCCAAAGTTTTGTGTTCACAAGAGGTTGGAATAGATTTGTGAAGGAGAAAAAATTGAAGGCAAATGATATTATCACATTTTATAGTTGTGAACGTGGTGAAAAGGCAAAAGAGGGTGAAACATTTTGTTTAATTGATGTAATCTATAATGGGGGAGAGAGCAAGAATTGTTTGGTTGAGGGGGTGAATGAAGTTCAGCTGGAATTGGATTTAAATTTGGGGAAAATGTTCACCTATAAAATGGATGAGGATGACAAAAAATTCAAGGAAGAGAAGATTTTGAGTGTACTGGATCCAATTCAAAAAGTGGATGACAAAGGTTTTAGGCTCTTTGGTGTAAATATCAACTGACAATTAATGGAGATGGTTCATTTTACGGGTTAATTCTTTAAATTAGAGTTTTATACTCACAGTGCTCATACATGAGACTGCAATAGTTGAAGCTTTGATTTCATAGGCTCATTAGGTTTGTGGAAATTAATCTCTTTTTTTTTCTTTTATTTTTTGTGAAATTGTAATCTTGTTTGAAAAAATCAACCAAAAACCGTAAATACTATGCAGGAAGATGTTCCTTAATTTTGTTTTTCTTCCTCTTCTTCTTCTTTTTTCTTGGTCTAAGTACTTCAATTGGTAAATGAACTTTGTAATTCTCTGGTAAGTGATAGGTGCAATTAGGTAAATCTGAATGTTAATTATGTAAGAGCAAAAGAGAGAGGGTAGAAGCCAAATAGGCTACTAATTTATTGGAAAGTTCTTACAGTTCTCTCCAAAAAAAAAAAGAAGGAAACATACTAAAATGGAGGGAACTAGAAGTCAAATAGGCTCCTAATAAATTGAAAACAAATTAGGCGAAACTTAGGTACACTACCTTAAGTTCATTAGGTTTGTGGAAATTAATCTCTTTTTTTTTCTTTCCTTTTTTTTGTGTGAATTTGTAACCTTGTTTGGAAAAATCATCCAAAAATCATTAATACTATGCAGGAAGATGTTTCTTAATCTTTCTTGGTCTAAGTACTTCAATGGGTAAGTGAACTTTGTAATTCTCCGGTAAGTGATAGGTGCAGTTAGGTAAATCTAAATGTTAATTATATAAGAGCAAAAGAGAGAGGGTAGAAGCCAAATAGGCTACTAATTTATTGGAAAATTCTTATAGTTCTCTCCAAAATAAAAATAAAAATAAAAATGGAAACATACTAAAATGGAGAGAACTAGAAGTCAGATAGGCCCCTAATCAATTGGAAACAAATTAGGCGAAACTTAGGGACACTACCTCTCTCTTTTTTTTTTCTTTCTTTTTTCTTTTTTGTGAAATTGTATCCTTGTTTGGAAAAATCAACCAAAAACCATTAATACTATGCGGGAAGATGTTTCTTAATTTTGTTTTTCTTCTTCTTCTTCTTCTTCTTCTTCTTTTTCCTTGGTCTAAGTATTTCAATTGGTAAGTGAACTTTGTAATATTCCGGTAAGTGATAGATGCAATTAGGTAAATCTAAATGTTAATTATATAAGAGCAAAAGAGAGAGGGTAGAAGCCAAATAGGCTACTAATTTATTGGAAAGTTCTTTTAGTTCTCACAAAAAAAAAAAAATACTAAAATGGAGGGAACTAGAAGTCAAATAGGCTCCTAATCTATTGGAAACAAATTAGGCGAAACTTAGGTACACTATCTTCGGTGTACTATACCTAAAATACTCTATCTAAGTTTTATCCAAACTATGTTAAGTGCCCGTTTGATTTGGCTTTTTGAGAGTAAAAAGTGTGTTAGCCAACCCAAAACTAAAAAAGCGGGTTTAGTAAAAATTTCTAAAAGTGCGTTATTAGGCTAGAAACATGGAAACCTACATTTCAGTGTGGCAACCTTTGAGCTACAATTGCAAAACGCAACAAATGTGTTTTCTCTTCTTTTTTTTCTTCTTTTTTGGTTAAAAGGATAAGATAATGCATTAGATAATAGAGTTAAACCGAACCAAGCAGGTGGTACAAACAGAAGTGCAATTTGAGTTAGATAAGGTCCGTTTGGTACGTGTGTTTAAACAACAGTTTTCAGTTTTTTTGGAAATACGTGTGAGTAAAAAAATGTGTGAAAATATGTGTAATATTATTTAAAAACTGAAAATATGTGTTTAAACTCATGTACCAAACAGGGCTTAACTATTACATTATTAGGGGGATAAAAATAAGCCAAAAAGGGAGTAGCTTGGTGGCAGCCAACTTTAGTAAGAAGATCTACAGCTTTGTTAGCCTCCCTAAAACAGTGTTGAATCTTGATTTCCTGGAAAGCCCAAAGAGAACTCCTATAATCATTCGAAATCGGGTTAAACAACCTATTAGAATATGAGTTGCTAGAGAGAAGCTTTACAGCTTCAGTGGCATCACATTCAATAATAAGTTTGGTGATTCCAGGAAATTTAGTAAGGTTGATTCTATTAGGACATATGTGATTTGATGTTAGGAACATATGTCAACATTTTATGTAACTGGCTAATCTTTTGACAAAACGCACTTTACTTGTAATTGGGTAGATCTAGGATGTGTTTAATGTTTCAAGAAACAAAGTTTCAAGTTCAATTGTTAAAACCATGCAAGTCTGTCCAAGAATCAAGTGAGAAAGTGCTAAATTTTAAAACTCGACAGTTAGCATCTATAGAGGTTTAAAAGCTGTTGAAGCCCGTGACTCAATAGCTAGCTCGATAGATGGCTATCTATTGAGATTTATGAAATTCGGTTTTTCAAAGCTGATTTCAATCTAATCCATAGGTATATGTTTGGGCTTTCTTTTCTCATAACTCTAAACATATATAAGGATTATTTTGAGGGCCGTAAAAGGTTACATAAGTTGCACAAGAGCACAATTCCATAAGTGTGAAAAAAAGTATGACCGAAAACCTAGTTTGCGTTAGTTCATCTTTCTCTTGAAGAAGCTGCTGTGTTTGTATACCGTAGGGTTTTGTGACCAAACAACTTCGTGATCTTCATCGTGTGATGAACTGAAAAATTTTGCAACCAACATCCTTCTCAAGTTAGTGATTAAGTCGCGTACTAGGATCCGCTCAATTGGTTAGTCACGTACTGGGAGCCGTACATTGAAAATAAGAGATTGTCACTACAGAACAAGTCCAATTGGGTATTGACGTAAGGGTTCAACTGTAAGTTGGTATAAGGTACTGGGATTCCTTTACTTGTAACTGCTTGTTTTGATAATAGTAAATTCTCAGGAGTGATGACCTTAAAATCACTCGGTGGAGTTTTTGCCATGTAGGTTTTCCCCATTTGTAAACAAATCACCGTATCAATTTAATTTCCATTGCATACTTAGTTTAATTGGTGATTTGTTTATGCTGCCACGTACATTGCATGTTAATTTGATTAATTAATAAACTTGGCTAATTAATCAAGGTGTAAATGCATTTTTAGTCCCTACATTTTGGGTCAATTTCTATTTTGGTCCCTACATTTTCATTTTACCCTTTTTAGTCCCTAAAATGAAAAACACGTACCATTTTAGTCCTTACCGTTACTCACTTAACGGAAATTGCTAATGTGGCAAACGAAATGTACTATTAGCACAGTAAATGATGATGTGGATATTAAAATAATATTAAAAAAATTTATTTGTTATTTAATAAATGCCACATCAGATCCATGTCAGCTTAGAATTTAAAATTTTAATTGATCAATTAAAAAAAAGAATTAAAATAAAAAACACATGAATTTAGATCTAACACCTCTTTATTAAGAACATAGAAGAGCACAACCCAGAAAAAATAGTACAAACCCAGAAGATCAAACACAAAAACACAAGAAAATCACACTCAAAAAAATCATAAATGAATATTGTACAAAACAAAATCAATCCACATATATACATAAACCAAGTTTATAAAAAAAAAAAAAACTTGAATTTAGATCTGGTAATTCGTTGGTTTCTCTCTCTTCATCTCTCTCTCTCTCAAACACAGAAAAGAAACAAAACAAATCTTAAGTTGGGCTTTGAATCTAACGCTAAGTCCAAAAAAATTGCATTTTGTAATTGCATTCAAAATCAAATGGAGATAGATGAAAGGAATCAATTAACTTTGTTCATTGAGAAAATTTATCAAACACCATAAAGGCTAATAGCAACCCATGAATACAACAATTACAACCAAATCTGAACAAGGTGAAAACCTAGATCAACAAAATCATAACCCACAATTACATAGACAAAATTTCAGAGCCCAAACCCAAAACTCAACCTAGTTTTTTTTCACCAATTACGTAGAGACAAAACTTAAACCCAGATTTTTTGGCCCCAAACACAAAACTCAATACAGATTTTCTTATGCTTTCTAAGAAACCAAACACAAAACTCAAAACACAAATCCCAAATCGATGAAAAAACCCAAGATCCGAAACTGCAAATAGCCACGGCTTTAGAGAGAGAAAGAGAGTTGGGTTTTCAGCCAAGGTTAAGAGAGAGAGGGTAGGGTTTTCAATCTAAGAATTTTGGGTTTTGGCCAAGGTTTAGAGAGAGAGAATTCTGGGTTTTCGGCCATGAATTTAGAGAGAGAGAGTTGGGATTTTGGCCATGGATTTAGAGAGAGAGAGCTCACCTTCAACAGAAACCAACTTCAGTCACCTCCAATCCACCTTCACCTGAAACCACCATCAGCCACCTCCACTTTCACCTTGAGAGAGTGCTTGAGATTTTCATCGAGAGAAAAGACAGCTTGGAGATTAGAAATTGATAAATTAGAAATTCTTTATTTTTAAAATTTTATATTAAAATGTTGAAGTGGCATATTTTAAATACTAAATGATTTTTTAATATTATTTTAATGTTCAGTTAGTATTTACTTTGCCAACCATGCATTCCGTTTGCCACATCAGCAATTTTCAACAAGTGAGTAATAGCAAGCACCAAAATGGAACGCGTTTTTCATTTTAGGGACTAAAAGCAATAAAATGAAAATGTATGGACCAAAATAGAAATTGACCCAAAATGTAGAGACTAAAAGTGCATTTACGCCATTAATTGATTAATTCATCACAAGGGGTCAATACGTTTTTGGCCTATCAAGTAGTATTAGAGTAGGCACACTTTGATTAAGTTTTAATCTTTGTGTGTGATCCATTGACCCCTGTTTGTCATAGATAGAGGACAGTCTCTTATTATATCTCATTTATTTGATGGCACTAACTATGCATATTGGAAAGTACGCATGAGAACTTTCTTGTAATCATTAGATGAAAAGGTGTGGCAAGCTGTGGAGATAGGCTGGACCAAGCCTACAGAAGCGTCGACCGACTAGGATGATGCAAAGATCAAGGCAGCAAACTTCAACAGTAGAGCATTGAATACTTTATTCAGTGCAATCACGAATGAGGAGTTCAAGAAGATATCCTCTATTGAAACGGCTAAAGAAGCATAGACTATTCTCCAAACAGCTATGAGGGAACCAAGGCTGTCAAGAATTCAAAACTTCAGAGGCTCACTACAACTTTTGAAGAGATCAAGATGGAGGATGATGAGTCGTTCGATGAGTTCTATGTCAAGCTCAAAGACATAGTGAACTCAGCCTTTAATCTTAGGGAAACCATTCCTAAACCCAAGATTGTGAGAAAAGTGTTCAGATCTCTACCCGAAAGATTCATGCCAAGATCACCGCTATTGAGAAATCAAAGGATATTGACAAAATTCATTTGACAGAGTTGGTTGGCAATCTGCAGACCTATGAGTTAGGTTTGACAAGGATCGGGAAATCAAGTAATAGCAAGAGCATGGCATTGAAGGCCAAAAGCAGTGATACTGATGAGTCTTCAGATGATGAAGATTCTAAAATGAAGTCCTACATTACAAGGCAATTCAAGAAGTTCATGAAGAATGCCAATGGGAAGGGCTTCGACAAAGACCGTAGGCAATCCAGTTCCTCACAATTCAAGAGCCAAGATAAAGGGAAAAAGGATACTAGGGATGGCGGTCAGTACACTATTCCCTCAGGACCAAAGTGTTTTGGGTGTCAGGGGTTCGGTCATATGAAACAAGAGTGCCCTATTTATCTCAAGACCATCGGAAAAAGTAAGGCACTTGCTGCTACCTTAAGCGATACTAAGCCTGAGGATAACTCTGATAATGAGAACGATGGAATCCTAAATGCCTTCACTACCACTGTAAATCCTACTGAGGGGATTGTTAAAGATGTGAATGAAGAAAAAGAATTGGTGGAGTCTAAGTTTGAGAAGATGGATGAACAAAATGACATCCACACAGCCTATGCAAAGTTATACAAGATCTCAGAAAAGCATGAGAACTTGTATAGGTTGGCCACCAAGAAGCTTAGTGATGTGGAACTTGAGCGAGAAGAAATATCTACAAAGTTTGATGAAGCCAATCAGTCTATTAGAGCACTGAGGTTTGAGAATAATTTCTTAGCTGAGAAGACCAAGAAACTTAAGGCAGAACTGTTCCAAGTCAGAGCTCAGTTGGAAAGGACTTCAAGCGCTAAGCTCGATGAAATGCTCAGTCTTTAGAAATCTGCTTCCAATTGAACCGGTTTATGATATGATTTCTCTTCTCCTAGTATTGCTTTTACTAGTACTACTGTTTTTGTTCCTCTTGCTAATTATATTGAACCTGAGAATAATGATGTTAAAAATGAATTAGCTAGTGAGAACATAGACAATGGTAAATCTATCTTAGGAGTACCCCCTAAGCAGGATAAGAAAGAAGTTAAAAACCTTAGGGCTAAGAAGGCTAACTCTCCAAAACCTAAATAAAAGAAGCAGTATCTCTATCATCACTGTGGAGCAGCCGATCATACTTGACCTAATTGCTATAAGTGGTTAGCCACTCAACAGAGCAACGGCATGATAGCATCGGGAAACTAGAATCAGTTTCCATCCTCTTTTGCTCATCTTGGAGATCTTCTCAAAACCCTCATGTTCCTTTCGAACTTGAACGGTTTCAATTTTTCCCCCTTACCGTCGGATCAAGGATTTGCTAGACAGAAAGGTTCGTCCAAGGTGTGGAAAGAAAAGCGCTCCAAGTGATTCTATCACTGTTTCTCTCTCTCCTTTCTCTCTCTCTAAGTGCTGGATTTTAAAATTCGACAACTAGCATCTATCAAAGTTTCAAAGCTGCTGAAACCCGTGGCTCGACAGTTAGCTCAATAGATGGCTATCTATCGAGGTTTATGAAATTCAGTTTTTTAGAGCTAATTTCAATCTAATCCGTGGGTACATATTTGAGTTTTCTTTTCTCATAACCCTAAATATATATAAGGATTATTTTAAGGGCCGT
The DNA here is from genome assembly GCF_001633185.2 of Quercus lobata. Lineage (NCBI taxonomy): Eukaryota > Viridiplantae > Streptophyta > Magnoliopsida > Fagales > Fagaceae > Quercus > Quercus lobata. The sequence continues at coordinate 9,665,443 of NC_044904.1, read as the reverse complement.
AAAAGGTTACATAAGTTGTACAAAAGCACAATTTTACAAGTGTGAAGAAATGTGTGACCGGAAACCTAATTTGCCTTAATTCATCTTTCTCTTGAAGAAACTGCTGTGTTTGTACACTATAGGGTTTTGTGAACAAGCAACTTCATGATCTTCATCGTGTGATGAACTGAAGAATTTTGCAGCCAACATTCTTCTCAAGTTGGTGATTAATTCGTGTATTGAGATCCGCACAATTGGTTAGTCACGTACTAGGAGCTGTGCATTGAAAATGAGAGATTGTCACTATAGAACAAGTCCAATTGGGTATTGGGGTAAGGGTTCAACTGTAGGTTGGTATAAGGTACTGGGATTCCTTTACTTGTAATCGCTTGTTTTGATAATAGTGGATTTTCGGGAGTGATGATCTTAAAATTACCCGATGAGGTTTTTGCCGTGTAGGTTTTCCCCATTTGTAAACAAATTGCCGTGTTAATTTAATTTCCACTGCATACTTAGTTTAATTAGTGATTTGTTTGTGCTGCCACATACATTACATGTTAATTTGATTAATTAATAAACTTGACTAATTAATCAATTAATTCATCACAAGGGGTCAATACGTTTTTGGCCTATCATATTCCATCACGTAAGGTCCATAACTTAGCCTCCAAACAAATGCGTTTTCTCAAAACATAAGGACATGTTTAGTTGTGTTGTTTAAACAACATAACACGTATTTCCACAACAATTTTTTACTCACACGTATTTCTACAGTACTTAAACAACGTTACTAGAACAACATTATGAAATGGACCATAAATATTAATATTGGTAGGTACATCATTTTTAAGTAACTTGCTTCATTATTTGGGAAATGACAGTTGGTCACTATCAGTTTTTCATCAACTAGCTCACAAGATAATTTAGGTAAATGTATTGCAACTTTTCCAAAAATATTATGATCAATCTGATTTTCTTACTAGCTTCTGTCAAAGCAACTTTTCCTTTAGTAATATGTCTAATGTCTCATAATTTTAAACTATTTTCTTACTAGTTGCCTTTTTTTTTTTTTTTAACAATATTGTGTAGTACAATTTAAACTTGGATTATTAGTATATATTTTATAATCTTTTTGCATTATCATTTTCTACTCCATGATGATGAAATTTTTTGAGATTTAATTAATATTGATAAGAAGTCATTAATAGTAATAACACGTGTTTATGACACTAAAAAAACTAATACAAATATTATTATAATAATAACAGTAATATATTATTATTATTATTATTATTATTAAGAAGTTGATACTAAATGAAATAACCTCCCTTATATATACATTTTGTCATTTTTGGTCATTTTCAACTCAAACGCCACTTTTATAAATACTAACCAAGCACTCAACTTTTTCTAAAAGTATTTTGTCACAGTTTTAACCAAACGCTCTGCTTTTTAAAAAACTCAATTTCATACCACACTTTTTTAAAACTACCACTTTTTCAAAAAGCATAGTTTTAAAAAAGCTGAACCAAACTCACATTAGATCCTTTATCATGAAGTCTTCCCTTCTTCTTTTTCTCATAACCCACAAGGTTACATTTGAACCCACTATTTCTTCCCAACTTATATCTTATTCTCCTAAAGTTGACAACTTTTTTTTGGGTAATCATACTCTCTTCCCTTCAGATTTGGGGAAATAACATATCACTCCAAACTTGAAGGGAAAAACACTCCCCCCCCCCCCCCCCTCCCTTGATATCTAATTGACCAAACTTTGTTAAATTAATATTAAAAATGTTGTATGCTAACTTGCTCTTTGCTTGGATAAGGATAAAAAATTATCCTCCATTTCAGAATTAAAATTCATTGTTTTAAATTTTTAATTAAAGTGTATTTCAAATATTAAATTTGAATTTTGCTTATTATTTTTATTTTCTTTTTTCAATGGGTCATGGAGAGATTTGCCATTACAAGTGTTTTGGTGGTTGAAAATTTTTACATTTCTATTATAAATTTATCAGTTATTTTTTACAAACCATGTTTAAACTTTTGTAAAGAGATTCTTATAGAAATTTAAAATATTTCATTTTTAATATAAACAGAATTGGGGAAATGTTAATTTAACCTCAAGGGAGATGAGTGTTTTTTTTTTTTTAGAGTTTGGAGTGAAGTGTCATTTCCCCAAAACGCAAAGAAGAGGAGTGTAATTACCCATTTTTTAAAAGAGAATCAACAACCTTTTTTGGATAGGTTAGTATTTATCTATTTATCTATATCTCCTAACTTCATAAATAAAGAAGGTAAATATACAAATCCTTAATAATTAATCCTTACATCCACAAATATAGACCTTTTACTAACTAGCCTTTAGAGATATATGATTTCACTCTTTTGATGCAACATATAGAAGCCCTTTTTCTTGTAACAAGTTCATCCCCCTTGTGTTATTGCTTATATTTTTAGGATGATTGCTCTTATTTTGTTCCTTAGTTTTCTTTCTTAATGAAAATTTCAGTTTATCATAAAGAACATGAAATTGTGACCCAAACTAAGATGATTTAGATGCATGAGTTTCAATTAACTCAATTTTATAAAGTCTCTTGTCCTTAAATAAAAGATCTAAAATCAAATCTCATCTACACACACAAGTGCGCACACGCACATACAAAAACTTATTAATGTCTTTGCTTAATGATAAAATAATGGTAAAAAGAAACTATACACCAAACACCATAGATTTCAAATCCTATCATATCTTAAAAAATTAAAGATATAAAAAACTGTGGTTTTGTTTACCAAAACAAAGTAATTTTTTGTTGAAGATTTCCTTTGTGAGCCAAATTGAACAGTACAACGTAAACATTCTCATTTCACATTAACATGACTTTCACTTTTTTTTTTCTAATTCTATTTTTGCAAGGAAAATTATCAGTAAAAGCCAAAAGATCAGGAACATGGTCAACTTATGCATTTTTGTCGATTATTCCAAAATTTTCATTATAGACAAGTAAACCACTACATATATCTATGATTTTCCCCATAGAAAATGAAATTTCCAAGTCATATATAAGTGGAACCTATTTTCAAGCCAAAAGAAAAGGAAATGTGATAAGGTTAGGTCCATATTACACTGTGCAACACTAACTTATCAAATCAAACACGTTACACAAAAGTGTCCCATTCAAAATGTCCTATCAGTTAGATAAGCTGTCTTCCACTCAAACTTTACTCTATTTGTTAATTTTGTTTAGTATTTGTCCATAGTAAAATAAAACTGTCCACCACCCTCTGTCTCTTCTTGACTCCACCAGTCTTCTTGCTTCTGTGCTCAATTGCGTAGGTCGGTCATCCTAATCAGCTTCCTTGTCACATTACATAGGGCCTGCACTTTGTTTTTAACAAAGTCTGTAACATTGATGATTTTTATGTTTAATCTTGTTGCTATTGTGAGAAAATTTAGGATCAGAATTTTTTTTTGTTTGCCACAATTTTAATGTGTCAGTGTGAAGAAAAAGTAATGAGTTTATACAAAAATTTATAAATATAGAATCACAATTTTCCACATTAGAGCTGTGACAAAGTTGTAATTCTAGAAAAACTCTGCTATTTTTGAAATCTACAAAAATTAGGTCAAATGTTAGTTCAATGAATCACTAACAAACAAACGCGGCAAGAGATTTTAAATAATAATAATAATTTTGTTAATGTTTTTAAAAAGAAAAAACCTCCAAAATTATTTGGAAGAATCTTTCTTCCATCCAATTGGTGACTGTTGACTGTCGATGAACTATCTTACCTTGATAATTAGTTTGTTTATGTGTATTATGGGACTCATCGAGATGTAATCAGTTAGCAAGTATTGTGTTGAATTTGAAGAGTATCAATGAATTACTAACAAACAAACACAACAAAAGATTTTAAATAATAATTTTATGAATGTTTTTAAAAGGAAAAAACCTCCAAAATTATTTGGAAGAATTTTTCTTCCATCCACTACGTAACTGTTGATGAACTATTTTACCTTGATAATTAGTATTTTTATTTTTTATGTGCCTTGATAATTTATTTAAGAACAAACTAATTAATCAAAAAGTTTAAAAGAGTCGTGAATGCTTTAAAGTTCTTATATTGCTCCAATTAAACACGAGAAGAGAATGTTTAAGACATTGTGATCTAGTCCCACCATATGACCATATTTTCAAAAGAAAAGAAAAAAAGATTTGACTCATTCATTTCGTACCAGTGGAAAACATCCTGATTGTGGGTGGCAAAACCCAAAAAGAAATAAACAAGGACAAGTACTTAGGTAAGAGAAATTATAGAAATATCAAATATCAAAACTAATACTAAGAAAATTCATAGATATCGTGGACTTTGTCCATTAATCTGATATGTGCGTTTGGGGTTCTGAATTCTTGGACCTACTGAGACTACTGGTTTTGAACTTTTGATGCCAATTTGAATTGTGCACCATACTGATTGTAACATTGCTGGATACCACCACTATATATATAGCGGCACCCTTAACTGCTCCCGGACAAGACTTTCATTTTTCTAAAATTTAGGGATGCTACCATTTTACTAGTGGAGAAAAGATTCAAACTCATGATCAAAGGGTTTGATAATCGTTTATAAGAGAGACCGTCATTTTGTTAGTGGAGAAAAGATTCGAACTCATAACCTAAGACTTCAGTAATATTTTTGCTAATGGTTTCTAAAAAATAAATACTACTTATGCAAGGTGAATTTTTGTCATAATTAAGATAGGACTCGACCCCAGTGTGGCCGATGGCAAATTTAACCTGTTTGTGCATGACAGATTAGTGTCTTTTTTTTTTTTTTCTTTTTCTTTTTTTCCTTTTTATTTAATAAAAGGTTAGAAGAAAAATTAGAGTCTTGATCAGTATGACGTATGTGCAATAGTCCAAATGTCAGGCTAACACGGTGGCCATGACAAAGACCATGAGAATGCCATCATATATAATATTGTCCTCAATTTCTCACAAGAATGTTAGGGTATATACCACATACAAATACTCTGTTCTTAAAATCTGGTAAAATACATTTTAAAACCTATATTTTAGGGGTGATTTCAACTTAAACCTTATGGTAATTTTAAAAGATTTGAAATTGAATTAAACCTTCAACTTTAAAACTGTAACAGATTAAACCTCATAATAAGGTTAGTTTAAAATCAAATCCGAAACTTTTGATATCAATCTAAACACTAAATATTTTGGATTTGATTTAGCGGTTTTATATATTATCAAGTTTCACAGGGGCTTTCAAACTTTAAATTTTCAAAATTTTAAAATTCAAAACTATAAAGCTTAATTTATATTCACAGCTTTAAACTTCAAGAGTTAATTTAAAACTCTAAAACCATTAGCTTCTATTTGAAACCATCTTAAAATATAGGATTTTAATAATAAAAAATTAATAAATATAATAGAATTTTAATCTATAGTGTTACTTTAAAATAATTATTCTTTATTATCATATCTGTTAGAGATATATTAGCCGTTAAGCCTAATTCTAATGGGCTAATATATCTCTAACAATATCAAAACACTTATAAATTTTTTGGTATAAATGATGTTTGAACTCTAAATATTTTTGTTCGACAACAACAAATTTTACTGAAACTCATGAATTTCATCTTCTTTTTTTTATGAAAAGAAAAAAAATCAACGCTAACAACTTATGCGTGGACAAATGTTGAAGCATAATATATTTTTATCTTTTACTTGTGCATGACATGGATTCCTCTTTCTCCTCCTCATCTGTTTTTTTTTTTTTTTTTTTTTTTTTTTAATTATTATTTGTTGAAAATACATATAGCCTATCAAATATCAATTGCTTTGCTTGCATGACGACAGGAGGTCATAATCACGTGCTCATGTTCATCATTGACCACCAAGATCTTGTTAGGTGCCTATCAAACGGTAGGTCATGTCCCAAAAAGTATTAAGGTCATGATTTATTTAGATAGAAACCAGCATAGATGTATCTGGGGAAGAACTTATGTAGCGTTTGATATGGGATAATATTTTAATATTTTTAAGAATGTTTAAAAATTATCATATTTTGTTGCAAATCACGTCAGAGAATCAGATGTAGGGGAATCTAAATTCCCCCTTTAAACCCCTCTCAGTAGGAGTATGGATTCCCTTTAAAACAGGTGGGTATCCAAATTCTCAAGTTTAAAGGAAATTATATTTTTTATAAATTGACAATTTTAACCATTTTTTCTTATCATTTAAGCAATTAAGATAAAATATAAACCAAATCATCAATATCTTTTCCCTTATCTTTATCTTTTTCCGCCAAAGTAACATAAACAAGATAGAAAACTATGTTGATAAATTTTTTAACAAAGTTTTATTTAGGTTTCACGTGTGGAAAAAAAAAACATTTGAAGGGGACCCTTCATTATTGCCAAGTATTCACTTTTGTTGTTGTGTGTGTTGCTTAAAAAATTGTTAATAGTTTATATTTTGTTTTTCATTATTTATTTAGAGGAAGATTTGACTTGGTAGTTCACATTCAAATTTAAGGATATAATGGGAAAAATAAATAATTCACTATTTAGATACATTCCTAGGCATAGCTACATTCCCTGTTAAGAGATTCCCAATGAAACCAAACTTAGGAATAACTACATTCCTAGGCATCCAAATTGCAAGGAATCACATTCCTAGAAATCTAGATGCCATAAATAATATGGATTCTCCTGTACCAAACACCACATTAATTTGCACCAAAGATGAATTCTGTGTGACTATGTTAAAAAAATATATAAAAATAAAAAAGGAAAGGGATAATTTAATAGTGTAAAAACAAGAAGTTGTAAAAACTATAATTGGAAATCAAGAATCAAGGTAATGGGCTTAGTTGCTTTCAAAAAAAAAAAAAAAAGTAATGGGCTTAGTTCTTTTTTACTTTTTTGGTGTTATCCACTGTTTAGATATGAGGACACATCAGAAACAAGAAAAATGAAAAAAAGATAGATATGAGAAGGTCACAATGGAATTAAAATCACTATGAGTGATCATGAATAATTGATGATGTTGATGGTCACCACCGAAAAGATGCATGTAAGTTCCAAATTTACAAAGTTTATGAATTTTTTTTTTTAAAGAGTTTCAACTCATAACATCCGCTCCTGATAATAACTCTTTATCATCAAACTAAAACACTAATCAATTTTTGATGTAAGTGGGATTGAATCTCAAATCTCTTATTCAACCATCAGAAACTTTATCGGTTTATGAATATATTTAGTTGGAGGTTGAAGATGATGATGTAAGTTTAAAAATGATAAAATTTGACTATAAACTTTGCTGTAGAAAATGACTGCAATTTTAACTAAAAAAATTAACATGGTTATAGATTTTGTATTAACATGAATATATTTACTATTTGATTCATAAACTTATTTTTTATAAACATTTAATTGATGTCATAGTTATTGATTTTTTATCTTTTAAAAATTTTGCAAGCCAGGGAAAATATTTAAAAAAAAATGTTATCCAATAATGAATTTATCAAAATCTACATTTGATGAAAAAAATATTGAATGGAGTTATAGTCAAACTTTGTCCATTTAAATATATGCCGCTTCAATCATGTGATGCATGGGCTTGTTTGTTTGTTTGTTTGTTTTTTTTTTTTTTTTTTTAAACTAGCTCTGACTCTGTTGAATGGAACATCATCCTTGTTGTGCTTGGCACCATTGGAAGCTTAGTTAGGTATTTAGAGGAAAGTAATATCCTATATCCCTTTACTTTGTTCTTCTCTCCTTAATGCTACTGCTATGAACAATGAAGGCCAGAGTGTATGATCCTAAGTGTTCTAACTTCCAAGCAAAATATCACCAACCTTACCTTTGCCGATGACTTTATGATCTTTGTTGGGTCAAATTTAAAATTAATTATAGCTGTCAAACAGATTCTCATTGAATATAACTCTTTTTGGGTTGTCATCTAATCCTCTCAAGAATGAGGTGTTTTTTGCTGTTACCAATCATAGGCTTAACGACCAAATCCTCTCAATTTTAAAATTTAAGGTAATCTTCCTGTGAGATACTTTCGGGTGCCTTTCACCTCAGGGAAGATTTCTTGGCATGAATGTAAGTGCTTCATTAACAAAATTGGACACAGTTTGTATTCAGTGTAAAAATGCACTACACACATTGAAATTCTGACACGTGTCCAATGCGCTAATGCACTAGATATAAGCTCGACCCAACAAAATTAGTGACAGAATTAATTCTTGGAGTGCAAAAAAATTTTCGTTTAATTTGTTGGTAAACTTCAACTTATTAAGGATCTGTTGTTCAGTGTACTAGTCTAGCCTCTACATTTTTCCTAAAAAAAGTTTAAAATGGTGGAGCAAAAGCTGAGTGCTTACTTGTGGCAGAGATTTGAAGGGAAGGTTATCGGTGATTAAATAGCATGGGAGGCTTTAAAAATTCAAAAATTTGAAGGTAGTACGGGCTTGAGTAAACTTTGGGATTGGAATAAGGTTACTGCGATAAGGTTTATTTGACTTCTTAGCTTTGTAGTGGTTCCTTGTGGGTGACCTGAACGCATGCTACTTATGAAAAGGAAGAAGCTTGGAGAATTCAAATTCCAAATGATTGCCACTAAGATCCAAGTTTGGTTATAGAATAGCATATAACTATGTAATTCACTTCTCTGCAAAGCGACCAATGTTACTATTAATGGTGATTGGTTTTGGCTTGCTACACATCTAATGATCTATTCAGAGTGGGAGGCTAGTTTGGATAAAGTGCTGGTGGGTGGTGAAAGATAAAGTGATCTGTTGAACATAATTTCAGTTGTCCTTGGCTAGTTTTGATGAAGTGCTGGTGGGTGGTGAAAGACAAAGTGATCTATTGAACATGATTTCAGTTGTCCTTTAGCTTGGGAGCAGATAAGACCATAAGGGAAGGTTGCCTAAGGTTGAATGGTGGAAACTCATTTGGATTTGAAACTATGTTCATAAAGCACGCTTACAAGTTACAACTAGAGATAAGACTTATCAAATGGGGCTATATAGCAAAACTGTTGTCAAAGGATCACCCTTTTCTTTTGTTTTGGAAAATGCTGAAGTCACGTACTATTTTATAAATTGATAATGTAATGACTGGCTATTAGTAAATATGAGAACCAGTAAGAATTTGCCACATCAATAATTTGTAAAAATATTGTAAATAATTTGTAATGGTAGCATTTCTTTCTTTATTTTTTAATCAAAAGCTCGTTTTCTCATCTATAGCATAATCTAAGAATAATTCTACCACCACAAACTATTTTACAACATTTTTACAAACTAATGATGTAAACAATTCTTACTAGTTCTCATCTAACCCCACCACTAATATCACTTTTTCACTTGTTAATAAATACTTATCACACCAACATTTGATAAAAAAAAAAATATTGTAAAATAATTTGTATCTTTACGGGTGAATTGGCTCTTATGACAAGAAAGTGTCTTAGGCTTTTAAGAATTTAAAGGGCAGTTTTGAAGTCTTTCTTTAATATGAAAAGTTGCATGGCAAAAAGCTATTTATAATTTATCATAATTGGTTGGAAAGGAATGGAAAAGTTCATGAATGCAGAGCTAGAAATGAAGTTGATCTCTTAAAAAAATCATAGTTACATGTACATGGAAAGTTGTGGTGGATGCATTTAAAATCAATACAACATTTTTTGTATGTGCGGGACAGCAAAAATGCTTCGGTAATGATAGAAAATATGAATTAGAGGCCCTTAAAAAATCTAAAACGTGGACTATCAAATAGTTTCCCATGTGATTCTAATCCATTTGAAGCGAATGGACCAAGGCAAAAGTGGGTTAAACTATTCAAATTGTAAAAACTTGGGCTACACTCTTAAAGGTGAAAGAACCCACCACCTTTCATTGCTTCCCAAAACAAGACAGGCTTTTGCTCATGGTGACACCACTTAACTATAGGATACCTTTTTTTTTTCATTTTAAGTTCCTAATTATTTGATTCCTTTGCCATTCTAATACAGGTTAGAATTTTCTGACTCGACTCGACCCAACCCAACCCAAAAAATACTTGACTCGAATTCGATTTTTTTGACCCGAAACAAAAACAGATTGACTCATGACCTGACCCGATTTTTTGCAGGTTAACCCGACCCAACCCGGATAACACGTGACCCGACCCGTCAAAAAAATTTGCTAAAAAAATATTTTAATTACGTTTTGATACTAGGTGCATAAAGCACAAAGTACCAAAACTAATAATTAATATATTATAGAGAATGACTATTTAATTCATCAAAAGTACCACCAAGCAAAAAAAAAAATTCATCAAAAGTACCAATAAGAGCTAGCTAGCCTAGCTTCTGTACTTGCCAATGCCAATTGCCTACAACACGTTACACAAGGGCCAAGGCTGTCAAGAGTCATCACTCATCAGTCAAGATAACCATTAAAAAAAAATCTCATTCAGGATTCAGTTGAACTGTAGTGCATTGTCCAAACTCCAAAGGACCAAAGCTACAAAGCCACAAATGGCAAAGCTGAAAGTTGAGTCAAACCAAACCAGTGAAACCCACAAAGCTTCCTTTCCCCGTTTCTCTACTCTTTCGGTCTTTCTCTTGCGCATAGGATCTTATAAGCATTCCGATAACCACTGTTGCTTCTGAATCAAGTTTTAGCATTGGAAAAAAAAATTCTTACTCCGTATCGATCAATCTTTTACCTGAGAATGTGGAAACTATGTTGTGTACTAAAAGTTGGCTATATGGATTTGAAGGTAATTTAATTTTTTTTTTTATAGTCATAATTATAGAATTTTAATTCTTTATTGGTTTGCTTTCATGGTACATTAAGTTATATTAAAATATTATATTGTAGATGAAGATGCTGACAAAATTGGCCAACTTGAGCTACAATTTGCAAGTATGAATATTTGCAGTGCTGAATCTGCTACCAACGTTGAGTGGATTGAGATTGAGGTGTAATTCTTATAAAATATTTATTTATTCTTCTTTACTTAATATGTTATGTTTATTTATTTATTTTTTATTTTTTGGTTTAGTTTATCTTTCTAAGTAATTATTTTAAATGCAACAAGAACATATGCACTTAAGAAGACTGATAACTTGCTACTTTTTGCTGGCTTACTTGTTTTGTTTGTTTTAAGATCTGTCTCTTTTTGAAGATGTAAACTTGTAATTATATGCATTTTGACAGTGAACTATTAACATTGAAGACTTTTTTCATCATGAATTTATGACTATAAATAATTTTTGTCATGCTCAAAATTATCAGAATTGGAAGGATATTAACAAGTGACATTAAGTGCAATTCATTTGCTTAATTGATTTTATTTATTCTCTCTAAACAGGTTGTCATTGATTTGTTTTTGTAATTGAAAAAAAAAAATTTGTTTGAAAAATACGGGTAAATCCGACCCGACCTGACCTGTAACTCGATTGACCCGTGACCCATTTGACCCGCAAACCCGATTGATCTGACTCGAACCCAACCCGCCCATTTTACAATGTCTACATTCTACCAACACTTTTTGTTTTCTATAATGCTATTTGCAATTGGGTATCTTCTAGTTTCTGCCTTTTTACTTGTTTTTTTTTTGGGGGGGGGGGGGGGGGGGGGGGTACATGTCTAAAATCTACTTGATTTTCCATTTGACTAAAAATAATCTCTTAGTACTCTTGGGCTTTGGCCATCAATGGGAGCTTGCTATCTTTTACAAAGCCTGCTAGACCATGAGTTTTAGGCCTTGAACATGGGTTTGGACTCCTAGCTTTGTCCCTGATTGTCTGGGTTTCATTCTTATTTAATGGGGCTTTATCCCTTCAAAATGTACAAACCTGAACCACAATAATATGGGCCACTGACCTTTTAGCAGCAAAAATAGACTGTGGTTCGCCTCACAGTTAGTTTGTGTTCGGCTTAAGCCTAAAGCAGCTAGGCCCATTAAGGATTGAGTCCAAAATTTTTTTGCAAAACAAACTCATTCTCCTCTGTTGGGTAATTTGTATGGAAATGGGGAGGTTGAAAGCAGGAAAATATGCAAATTGCAACATTTTTTGCTTCTACAGTTGTACTTATCTAGCTCATTTGCAAACATTTGTGTTAACCCGCTTGTAATAGCCTAATAGGATCCTCATATACACGGTAAAAGGCCATATTTTGTATCTAAATATCCATTTGATACTTTTTTTTTTTTTTTTTTAAATCTCGTTGTCCATATAGCTTTTTGATTTTTTTTAATGGAATTCAAAGTTAAGAACATAGAAAAATATTGATTATAAAGGAAACTTGCAATTGTATGATTAAATTTATTTGGAAAACCTAATATGTATCGATTAAGGAATTGGACCTAAATTTAGCTCATCTATAATCTATTGTGATTATTATATTTTAAACTCTATATTTTAAGGGTGTAGCAAGTTAAAAAAAAAAATCAAAAATAACAAATTAAACCATATAATTTTAAAATAAACCAAAAAATCCAATATATTTCAAAAGGTAACAAATTTTAAACCATCAATTCATATTGAACCCCCAACACGATATCATTCCGCTTAATGGGATGAAGTTTAATTTGTTATTTTGTTAAAAATTCCAAACTTTAATTTGTTACTCTTGAAATTCTAGGGTTTAATTTGTTATAATAGTGTTTAATTAGAGATGGCAATTCATGTTAGAGTGGTTTTGTTCATGTTGTGGCAAGAATATTCGAAGACATAACTCAATCTTAACCCAACCCATTTAATAATCATATACCCCCCCTCCTCAACTCTAATACAACTTGTTTATTAAGTGAATTGACACAATATGGACAATTTCCAAATTTTAACCTATTTAATATGTAATCTAATAAAATAAAACAAAAATAGAGTTTTTTTTTCTTTGTCTTGGGTAAATGATTAGGGGAGTTTCAATGAAAAATTTATCAATATAATCATTAAAAAAATTTAATTACTCAATTATATTTAGAATACAAATTTATGGTAGATAAAAATAAGATTTATTTATATGAAACGAGTCATTTATGATTGAAAAAATGGAAGCTAAGCAGATCAATATGGAATTGATCAATTTACTCTTTTACACAAAATACCATTTGTAGACATCAAAATTTTATGATGTACTCACAACTGTCCGATTGTTCATGATAAAATATTTGTGATCAAATTAATCTTCAATTGATGAAGTGGACAATCAGCAAATGAAATCAAGCCACGTGGCAACATCAAATAAGAAAGCCATATGGCAATGTCAGAAGAAAAGACCTATATGGAAAGTTCTTATTAAATGGGAGACTAAATTAAATCCATAATTAGCTCTCAATAAATGCTGAGAGAAAATTCCAAATTAAATATGATTGAGTTGCCTATAAATAGAGGCTTCTCATATGAGAAAAAGGAGAAGACTTAGAGAAAAAAAAAACACTACCGACACTCTGCCAAAATAGAGAGTCATCTCTAAGTTCACAAGAAGTCCATTGTTCATCAAGGCCTATTCCTACTTCTTCAAATCAAAGTGGGGATTCTCCTTTAACCTAGTTCGAGATCAAGCCAACGGCCCTCGCATCAAATCAAGCACGTTCGACTATTCATTCAATTTGGAGACATCACATCACGATTCAAGATCAAGCTTCATAGCCCCTTTGGATCGTAACGTTTCTTGGAGATCGAATCAGAGGAATTTATTGTATTCTTTCATTGTAAAGATTCATACAGAGAATTGTACTCACACACATATATACAAATCAAATACAAGTTGATTATTTGTTACACTATTTCGTGATCGTGTGATCTATCTTTTACGAAAATTGTGTGTACAAATTTCTGGCACGCCCGGTGGGACTTCTCTGCCTCTCATCTCTTTCTCCATCCTAGAAATCTTCAAGTCTCCAATCTACCAAGATCAATGGCCTCGAAGAAGTCTCAGATGCCCAAGAATGCTACCAAGAGCATCGGAGGGTCAACAAGCAGCAGTACTTCCACAGGTCCCATGACTCGAAACAAAACCAAGGCAATGAGGCTCCTCACATCACAAGAATTTGAAGGGAAGGCTCCTGTCACCAAACTCATAAGTGCCCCAGCCCAAGCAAAGACTGTCATCTCCTTGAACACTTCGAGGACAAGCAAGTATATTTCCTCTAGAAGGGGAGATTCAGCATTTGCTCCAGAGGACTCAACAATAGGGAGCGAATATCACTGTTCTGCATCAGATGCTGGGTCGAGTACCCCTTCACAGGCAGGTTCTTCCCAAGGATCCCCCCGAGAAGTCACTTCATCTATCTTCTCAGAGAATTCTTCTCGTACAATAGTTATGGCGGCCATGATGACAGAGACTGCCACCATTGACGAAAAGATTGCTGAAATGGGACATGCCATAGCTAAGCTTACCAAGACCGTGGAGGAGAAAGACCTCCAAATTGCCACGCTTATGAACAAGCTCGAGGTTCAGAATCGAGGGGAGTCCAGCAAAGGTCATTCTCACACGCATCAACATACATCCCAAGGAGCTCATACATCTTCTCCGAAGAAGGCTGATGGTCCACAAGGGAGCTCCACCTCTATTTCATCTTTATCGGTCCAGCAGTTGCAGGACATAATAACGAACACCATTCGAGCTCAATGGTGGAGCACCACAAAGCTCTCTGATGTATTCAAAACCATACACCAAGAGAATTGACATTTTACAGATGCCTGCGGGTTACCAACCTCCTAAGTTTCAGCAGTTCGACGGGAAAGGGAATCCAAAGCAACATATCGCTCATTTCATTGAGACTTGCAATAACGCTGGTACGGATGGGGACTTGCTCACTAAGCAATTCGTGCGTACTCTTCGAGGAAATGCCTTTGATTGGTACACGGATCTCGAGCCTGAGTCTATTGATAGTTGGGAGCAAATGGAAAGGGAATTCTTGAATCGTTTCTACAGTACCTGATGTACTGTAAGCATGCTGGAATTAACCAACACGAAGCAATGGAAAGATGAACCAGTGGTAGACTACATCAATCGTTGGCGCTCATTAAGTCTCGATTGCAAAGATCGCCTTTCTGAGTCCTCAGGAGTGGCGATGTGCATCCAAGGTATGCATTGGGGGTTGCTTTACATCCTCCAAGGAATCAAACCTCACACCTTTGAAGAGCTTGCTACCCGAGCCCACGACATGGAGCTTAGTCTGTCTAGCCATGGAGAAAAGGGCTTGCTTGTTGACCAGCAGCGTAAAGAGAAGAAAGATACGAGGAGGGGGGATAAGTCTTCCAGACCCATGGTTAAAGAATCCATGGCCGTGACTGTGGAGCCTGTGAAGATCTCCAGTAAAGAGAATAAGAGAATGGAAAAAAGGGCCGGTCCAATGCAAGAACGAGAGAAGCGTCGATTGACTTTGAAGGAGATGGAAGAAAAGACATATCCATTTCCAGATGCTGACGTTCGAGGCATGCTCGAGGACTTATTAGAGAAGAATGTGATCAAGCTTCCAGAATGCAAGCGTCCAGAAGAAATAGGGCATACCAACGACCCAAAATACTGCGTATATCATTGAGTTGTAAGTCACCCTGTGGAAAAATGTTTTGTTCTAAAGGACCTTATCTTAAGGCTTGCAAAGGATGGTAAAATTCTCTTAGACCTAGATGAAACTGCTGAGGCAAATCATGCTACATTCGCTGTTGGATCCCCAATCTCTGTGAAGTCACTAACTCCAACAGAAGTGCAGTCCATCTTGCCACCAACATCAAGGGCATATTGCAAGCACATCCAATTTGGAACACTTGAGCCTATGCACACGTCATGCTTCAACCCTCAAGATGATGATAGAGCTGCCGACGGATTGGTAGGAGACGAAGAGGGTTGGACTTTTGTGACCTACAAGGGACTTCGAAAACAGCATAACCCAAAGCCCCATGTTCCTTGCAAGAAAAGGGAACTTCGAGCAAGCGATTCAAAAGTTGCTCCCAAGAGAAAGGGAACAAATGGTCCGAAGAAACAAAGAAAGGGAGCCCGTCCGAATGAAGGCCCCCTGTCGGTCACGTTGCATGAGTTTTTCCCTAAAGGCTTTCTTACAGAGAGCTTAATGACAACCACTTACATGGTCTCTTGCCATGATGCTGATGATCAAGAAGACCTCACCAAAAGAGAGGGAAAAGTGGACCTTGAAGAAACCAGAGGAACAAAGGAAGAGGAAAGTGAAACCCATGCCTCAGAAGAAACAGTTGCTACATGTGCTCACTGCCTCGACAAGATGACGTTTGCTGATGAGGATCTCTTATTGGGCTCCAAACCCCACAATCGACCACTTTTTGTCTCAGGTTACACACGAGGGGAAAGAATAAGCCGCATCCTCATAGACGACGGGTCTGCCGTCAACATAATGCCCAAAGGAACAATGAAACGCCTAGGCATATCTGTGAAAGAGTTATCCAAAAGTCGACTTGTCATCCAAGGCTTTAACCAAGAAGGACAAAGGGCAATCGGCATGATTCGGTTAGATGTGACTATTGAGGAGTTGAGAGCAAGACCTCTCTTCCATGTGATCGATTCAAAGACCTCTTATAACCTGTTGTTAGGAAGACCATGGATTCATGGGAATGGTGTTGTACCTTCTACATTGCATCAATGCTTCAAGTATTGCGATGGCAAGCAAATAAAGGTGGTGACAGCAGATTTGCAACCATTTACAGCGGCAGAATCTCACTTCGCAGACGCCAAGTTTTACCTGGACTGCGACACAACCTACGATGTACCACAAGAAGAGTCTACAGAAAAGAAGAAGGCAAAACGTAAGGAAGGAGGCGAGCCCCTCACGGAAGGTCCAAAACCTAACTCTGAAGTAAGACAGAAGTTTCGTGAAGAGAAGAAGGAGGCACCCATAGTCTTACGATATGTGCCCGTGTCTAAACGAAAGGAAGGCCAATCCCCATTCGGGTTGACGATGGAGACTAAGGATAAGCACAAAAAGCCTCTTCAAGAGGAAGATATCACTATCCTTAAAAGTGATTTCACCTTGCCATTACCAAAGTTAGACCAAGTGGTTTTAACAAAACCCCCACTCAAGGGTTTCACTAGAGCTACACGTAGCCTTGTTGAAGAAGATTCATTGCCAGTCAAAAGAACAGAAGAGGGTTTTGACCCTAAAGCGTATAAACTTTTGGCAAAATCAGGCTATGATTTCAAAAATCCTCCGCAATTGGGGCAACTTTACTCAGATTATGTGGAAGAGCAGTCTCATGGGCTCAACTCGACCCAAAGCAAATTGAAGCAACAAGGCTATGCGATCGAGATTCCTAGAACCGGGCTGGGGTATTTGTCACAAGAGCCGGTTCGAATCTCGGCCAAAGGAAAAGGAAAAAAAGTGGCGTCTCAACACATCACCTTTGAAGTTGAGGAGGAGGGGAAGCCGGAGCCCGTGTCAAGATCTTCTGTATTCGACCGTCTAGGAACATCTACTCCTCGAGAGTCAGTATTTAATAGATTAAGCATTTCTCTCCCTACAAAGGAAGGAACCTCACGTACACGTAGGTCGGCATTTAATAGGCTTGGGTCTACGAGTAGCTCAATTGACACCCCACGACCCAAGAAAGGGAAAAGTGATCTACAAAAGAGAAATGACACCGAAGCTTACAGCCTTGTCCCTTCACGCATGAAACGTGAGTTGATCGTAGAAGTTAGTACAGGAAACTCTCTTAAAGTGAAGCGGCGAACTATTGTGCATACACAAGAGCTCGAGAAGCAAGTTGATGATGGGAAGGAGGACCACGAGACACTAGTCCTTCCTTCTTGCCACGTGACAGCCGAAACCGATTCCGAATCAGATGCATCAGATGATGAACCGAATGAAGCCCCTCGGGCAATAGAAGACGGGGGGCAAGCAACTGTAGATGAGCTCAAAAAATTAAACTTAGGGACTGACGAGGAACCTCGCCCAATCTATGTGAGTTCGCTTTTGACGCCGGAGGAAGAAAGTAAATACTTTGAGCTTTTAATGGAGTACAAAGATGTGTTCGCCTGGACGTACAAGGAGATGCCAGGTTTAGACCCAACAATTGCAGTTCACCGATTGGCAATAAAGCAAGGAGTACGACCAATCAAGCAGGCCCAACGTCGCTTTCGACCCGAACTCCTCCCACAAATTGAGGCAGAAGTTAACAAACTCAAGCAGGCAGGATTCATCTGAGAGGTACAATTCCCGAAGTGGATTGCAAACATTGTCCCTGTCAAAAAGAAGAGTGGACAAATTCGAGTCTGTGTTGATTTTCGAGACCTGAATAAAGCGTGCCCAAAGGATGACTTCCCGCTCCCAAATACAGAGCTTATGGTTGATGCAACTATTGGTCATGAAGCATTATCATTCATGGATGGCTCATCAGGATACAACCAAATTCGAATGGCACCCGAAGATGAAGAGCTCACCGCTTTTCGAACTCCAAAGGGGATCTACTGTTATAAGGTGATGCCTTTTGGGCTCAAGAATGCTGGCGCTACATATCAACGGGCAATGCAGCGAATTTTCGATGACATACTCCACAAAATTGTGCAATGTTATGTTGACGATTTAGTTGTTAAGACAAAGAAAAGAGGGGATCATTTACGGGACTTGCGCATCGTATTTAATCAACTAAGGAAATATCAACTCAAAATGAATCCTCTCAAATGCGCGTTTGGCGTCACGTCTGGGAAGTTTCTAGGCTTTATTGTTCGACATCGAGGTATTGAAGTGGACCAATCTAAAATAGATGCTATCCAAAGGATGCCCGAACCAAAGAACCTGCGAGAACTTCGAAGCTTACAAGGCCATCTTGCATACATTCGACGTTTCATATCGAATCTAGCAGGACGGTGTCAACCATTCAGTCGATTGATGAGGAAAGGTGCCACCTTTGAATGGGATGAGGCTTGCAGGAATGCATTTGAGAACATTAAAAGGTATTTGCTTAATCCACCTGTCTTAGGAGTGCCTATGCCAGGAAAACCTCTAGTGCTCTACATTGCTGCACAAGAACAATCACTTGGGGCCCTCTTAGCTCAGAAAAATGAAGAAGAGAAAGAGAAAGCATTGTATTACCTTAGTCGAAAGCTAACTGGGGCAGAATTGAGGTATTCTCCAATAGAGAAGATGTGTCTTGTGCTTTTCTTCTCCGTTCAAAAATTAAGGCATTACATGCAAGCACACGTAATACACTTGGTTGCAAAGATAGATCCAGTAAAATATGTCTTGTTTAGGGCAATCATGTCTGGTCGGTTGGCAAAATGGGCTGTGGCCTTTCAAGAGTTTGAAATCATGTATGTGCCCCAAAAAGCCATCAAAGGGCAAGCACTAGCAAATTTCCTTGCCGATCATCCTATTCCTGCCGATTGGGAGCTCTCAGATGACTTTCCAGATGAAGATGTATTGTACACTGAAGTCCTCCCACCTTGGATGATGTTCTTCGATGTGGCCGCGCGACGAGAAGAATCTGGTGCTGGAGTTGTTTTTGTTTCGCCACAGAAACAAGTGTTACCATTCGCCTTCGTGCTTAGTGAATCATGTTCAAACAACGTTGCTGAGTATCAAGCCCTTATTGCCGGCCTCCAAATGGCCCTTGATATGAAGATCTCATACTTAGAAGTCTACGGCGATTCCAAGTTGGTAATCAATCAACTTTTGACACACTATGAAGTGAAACATGAAGGGTTGATTCCTTACTTCCAGATGGCTACGCGACTAATTGAGAAGTTCGACGAAGTTTCCTTGGAGCATATCCCCAGAAACGAGAATAGGATGGCAGATGCTCTAGCTAACCTAGCCACCACATTGGCTCTGTCGGAGGGTGAAAAGGCAAATGTCCCTGTTTGCAACCGTTGGGTGCTCTCTCACACGGAAGAATACGCGAGTGCAACGAACGCCATATCCATATCTATAGTGGAGGATGAGGATTGGCGCCAACCTTTAATTGATTACTTGGAACATGGTAAGCTACCTGAAGATTCCCACCACAAGACTGAGGTACGGCGGAGGGCGCCTCGTTTCATACACTACAAGGGCACATTGTACAGGAGATTTTTTGACGGTCTATTCTTACGATGTCTTGGCAAGGAAGAAGGTGATCAAGCCATGGAAAAAGCTCATTCGGGAGTATGTGGTGCCCATCAGTCTGGCCCCAAATCGTATCATCGGATAAAACGAATGGGTTATTATTGGCCCACTATGGTCAAAGATTGTATGGACTATGCAAAGACATGTGAAGCATGCCAACTCCATGCGAACTACATCCATCAGCCACCGGAGCCCCTGCACCCTACGGTCGCATCCTGGCCTTTTGATGCATGGGGACTCGATGTTGTAGGGCCATTGCCTAAGTCATCAGGGGGTCACCTGTACATATTAGCTGCGACCGACTATTTTTCTAAATGGGCGGAAGTCGTACCCCTCAGGGAAGTAAAAAAGGAAAATGTTGTGAACTTCATCCGGACCCATTTGATCTATCGGTATGGTGTCCCTCGCTATATCATCACGGATAACGGTAAGCCATTCTACAATAGTTTGGTGACCCAACTATGCGAGAAGTTCGAGTTCAAGCAATACAAGTCGTCCATGTATAACGCGCCGGCCAACGGTCTTGCTGAGGCTTTCAATAAGACGCTTTGCAATTTGTTGAAAAAGGTAGTAGAGCGCTTGAAGAAGGATTGGCATGAAAAGATTGGAGAAGCTTTATGGGCGTACCGGACAACATATAGGACACCCACGCAGGCCACTCCATATTCGTTAGTATATGGTGTCGAAGCAGTCCTACCTTTGGAGCGACAAATTCCATCACTTCGAATTGCCATCCAAGAAGGGCTCACAAATGAAGAAAATGCGCGATTAAGACTTGAAGAGTTGGAAGCACTTGATGAAAAGAGATTGGAAGCTCAACAACGTCTTGAATGTTACCAAGCGCGGCTTTCGCGAGCATTCAACAAGAGAGTACGACCTTGATCTTTCCAAGTAGGGGACCTAGTACTTGCAATGCGAAGACCCATCAACATCTCTCACAAGACTGGGAACAAGTTCACATCAAAATGGGATGGTCCTTATGTCGTGTAGGAGGTCTACACTAATGGTGCTTACAAGATAGTCGACAGAGATGGCCTGAGGGTAGGTCCCATAAATGCAAAGTTCCTAAAGCGATACTATGCATGAAGTTTTGAAGTTGCTCCTCGGTAAGAGCTTAAACTGCCCATTTAAAAAAAAAAAAAAAAAACCCGCTAGGTTGAAAACCTTGAAAGAGGCGGCCTAGGCAAAAGTTAGGGACAAAAAAAAAAAAAAAAAAAAAATCCCACTAGGTTGAAAACCTTGAAAGAGGCGACCTAGGCAAAAAGTTAGGGACAAAAAAAAAAAAAAAAAGAAAAAAATCCCGCTAGGTTGAAAACCTTGAAAGAGGCGGCCTAGGCAAAAGTTAGGGACAAAAAAAAAAAATAATACTCTCTTGAACTACGTTATGACTTGATCCCTTTTGGGTACGTAGGCAGCTTATTATTCGTTACTAAGTTCAGTCACATATGTACTTAAAAAAGAAAAAATAATAATAATAATTCCTTTGAACTACGTTATGACTTGATCCCTTTTGGGTACGTAGGCAGCTTGGTATTCATTACTAAGTTCAGTCACATATGTACTTAAAAAAAAAAATAATAATAATAATAATAATAAAAGAACTAAAAAAAAAAAAAGGAGCAATGAAGAAGCAAACATTGATCCAGAGATGAATGAATTTTTATTAATAAAGAGATAGGTGTCGTTACATTGTAATGACTACATCAATGAAAAAAAAAAAGATTAACCTATCCAATCTAAATGCCTCAACTCCTCTTTACTAGTCTCTAGTAATTCTTGTAGCCCTCTAAGTTTTGCATCATCAGAAGCTTCTAAAGTTGGAGTAGCCTCAATCTTGGAAACCTCCCCCTTGATTTAAGAAATGATCACTTGTTGCTGGGCTAGCTCTGAATCATAGCGGGTGCTCGACGCTGTAAGCTCTGCCTTTTGCATTGAAAGTAGCTCAAGTTCCTTCTTCAATTCAACCTCTCTAGCTAAGGCCTTGTCTAAGTTCGCCTTGATTGCAACTTTTTGATTGCTCTTAATGGCTTCCGAGTCGAGGGCAAGAGCGAGACGATGTCGAGCGTCGGTGAGCTTTTGTTCCTTGTCTTCAAGCGTGATGCCTTGTGAAAGAGCATGATGAAGGGAAGAATATCGGTCTGCATCATCCATGTATTTCGAAATACGCTCTCTTAAAGGCATTGCATCCACAACTTTTATTTATGCGATAACTTGGAGAATCTTCTCGACTCCATCCCTGAGTGAAGTCATCAAAGTGAAAGGGGTTTTGACAACCTTCTCAATTAGGTCCCCTCCTAATGTTTTTGCATGCTGTCGATCGGCCTTCAAAATCAAATCATCGGGTTCAAACTTTGTGATAGTTGAAGTGGTAGGGATGCTTGAACTACACATAATGGATTTATTTCGAGTCACGTCCCTTGAAGGCATGTGAATAGGGTCAAAAGAAGGAGTGGCGTTAGTCTTCCCCGAACGTGATGGGTCAATTGCCTTAGTAGCCAAATCAAAAGCTGTTGGACCTTGAATGGAAAACTCGCTCGTAGAAGGGCTAGTGGCAACTGGTGTACACTTCTCTCCTGCTCTTTTCGAAGGATAATTGTCATCCTGCATTGGAAGAATACCAAGAGTGTCATTCTCAAAAAGTTCTTGGATACCAGAAATAGCTTCAAGGTCATCATGAAGGAAACAAAGGTCTTTAATGTGTTCGGGATCAAAATCATCAAAAAGAGAATTAAGACTCACTTGTGCACTGCCACCTGAAGGATCGGGAAGTGAATCCATATCGACACCACGATCAGTCGCCTGGGTGACCCCCTCACGATCCAAGTTCTTACTGGGATTATCTCTCTGCCTTTTACGTCTCCAATGAGAATCTGAGTTGCCACTATTCTGCTCAGAGCCTGATGCATCCCTACCCTTGGTCATCTCCACGTCTTGAGGTATTGAGACCATGCAAGAAGGCCCACGCTTAGGAGAATGTGCCTTGTCCACGCATACTCCTTCTAAAGACTCATCGGTAGCCTCTGAAATCCCAAAAGAGGGCTTCCCATCGCTTCGACGCTTCACAGGCTCAACTACTTCATTGGGCTGTTTTATTTTGAGTCTTATCTTGCTTGGGTTAACATTCCCAATTGATTGCTCAGTCTTACTAGAAAAGAAACCATCAGATCTTCTAGCCCACCAATTCATATAGTCCTTCGTGCACGAAGCCCCGTGCTCAGATGGGCAGGCAAGGATCAAGAATTTCGAATTGGTAGCAAGACGAAGACATTGGCGCCAGAAGCATACCACTTGCTCTAAGGTGACGGTGCGAAAGTCCTCATTAAGCTCCCCAGGGATGTGTTGATTGAAACCAAACTGTCGACCAAAGCGGTGAGGGCTGTATGGTTCAACTATACATACACTTCCACGACGAGAGGCCAAGTAGCTGGAGCGTTGGCTGATGAAGTAATCTGCATAAGAGCTAGGTAGCTTGTCATCATCCACCAGAATCTCTCGATGGCCTTTGAAAAGGCCCAAACGATGAAACTTGAAGCTACTGACAGCATGAAATAGCTTACGAGCCGTAACCTCGTCATAATGCTTGGCTGCACCTTCTCCGGAGTATCTAAATATGCGCGGAACAGCCTTGGAGCGAGACCCTTCAAGTTCAAAGTGAGTGTCGAAGTATTCGGCCAACCAAGCATTCAAGTAGTGTGCAGGAAAAGTGGCATCACATTTACTTGGAGTCTTAGAAGACACAATTTCATTCAAGCCCCTATAAATGTTGGCCAGGACTGGGACTGCAAGACAGTATCTCCTACCACGAGCCATCGCACTTGCGCTCTTGAAAACACCAAGCCTGATCAAGTTTGGTCCCCCGTTGGGAAGAACGAACTCACACAGCCAACATGAGATCAAAGCAGCTAACCAAGTCTCTTCTATAAGCCTTCTCTCCACTTTGAGCATATTGAAGGGAGCCTCGTCTTCTTTAGTCAGAATTCTGGGGGCATCGATTTTACCAGAGGGGTTATGAGATTGCTTGCCTCTTGCTTTCCTCTGTATTGACCTCCTAGTCGGCGGCTTCTGATATTTAGACTCACCACGGAACCAAAACTTCACCCATGCAGTCGTAGTGACCAAGTGCGAACCACCCAGCTCAAGACTCAAATGATGAAAGGTAGCAAATAGATGACGACAGCAGGAGGGAAGCGATGATAAGTCTTTCGAATTTGGAACGACCTCTTCGTAGAATGAACCGTACACAGGAAGCCCACCGATTGAATGTAGGTCCCATAAGCTAATGGAGACCTCTCCTACAGACGTGTGTAATGTGTTTGTAGCCGCACACCAACATTCTAGGAAGGCTTGCAGGACATGGGCGTTCCGATCGTATGTGAATAATGATGCAAGCAGAGGCTCGTAAAGGTTGGCATCGCTCAAGACTTTAGTATTGCGGCTCAATACGTCTTCTAGCCACTCCCAATATTTAGGGAGGAAAAAAAACTCACCCCTATATTGGAGTGGAGGCGTCTTGGAGGAAGGTAGGGCCCATTGTACTTCTCCTGCACTTATCCGACGGCCAAGGAGAGGAAATCGATCGACATGGTCCGCAGCTGAGTGAAGGTTGGAGGCTAGAGTAAACGTCCTTGAAATGACATGCGAACCCTTTCTAGTCGGATCGTGTAGCTCATGAGATGCCTCGACCCACCATTGAGATAGACTTGGAGGACGAGGAATGGTAGTAGACGAAGATGAAGGTACGCTGCTACCAAGTGGATGGACTTTCAAGACAACACCTTTCTCTAGGGGTTCGTTCGAAGAGCGCAGGAGAGTGACAGATTGATCATTGAGTGTCCTCGATGAGTCGTGGAAGATGACCATGATGAAGTGCACTTGATGGCAGCCACTTGGAGAAGAAGAAACTCGTAGAGGTCACGACTTGAGCAAACGTAGGAGAGTCACAAAGTCGAGCAAAGGGTTGGCAAGCCTAAATCACCTAACAGCAAACCCAAGGAAAGGATGAATACCTTTTTCATTCAAATGCTCTTTACTAATAAATTTATAAAAAATAATAATAATTGATGATTCTCCCTTTATCAGTGGGTTGATAGGACTCGAACGTTGATCTTTAGGCTATTTCCTGTAATACAAAGGACACAGAATCAGAGGGGACCGGTGGGGGACCGGCCAAAAATCCTCCGATGATCAAGTTAGTTACTTTGAACTCTCTGTAACGAAGAAATGTTCTCTCAAAAGTAAAAGTGTCTGACCCCCCTTACCTTTCATCGAAGAAGCCTTATATAGTGTGTGTGTGGAACGGTTTATCTGTTTAGGAACCGTTCCCAATGTCGAGGAGTCCGGCGAATTAGGAGTAACTTCCATAACCGCTGTGGAAGTTACTTAGGTCGGACGCTGATGAACTCGTCCATCCATAGTCAGGATGGACGACACCTCAAGGATGATCTCGTCCATCTTCAGTGGAAGATAACGAGATCATCTTGGAAGGCTTGACGTTCATAACTGATAAATAGATCTCACGAGGTATTGCTCGTCCATGTATGGACGAGGTTCGCCAGTACGCTTGTAATTTTCATCGCCTATTGTAGCTTCTTTTGTTGGACGAGACATATGGACGAGTTATGGACTTGGGGATTTATGACACCATCAGTTGCCCCCTCGTCCATGTGAGTCGTCCAAATGGTTGAACGTCTTTGGACTGGTAATTGGTTATTAATTATTCGCACCACGTGTCATTTTTTTATTGGTGGCTAATTTCGTCGATTTATATTTCCGAGGTAGATGCCACGTGTCGCTTTCGTATTGGCTGGGTCGTTTCGATTACCTAGGTCAGCATCCTATAAATAGTGGAATGCCTCCCTTAACCCTTTTCATTCCAGAGATTTTCTTCCTTGACATCCGTCGTCTAGAGCCTCGTCTAGGAGTTTCTCTGCGTCTAGAGTCTTCTTCCGTCTAGAGCCAGGTACTCTTCTTCTCCTCGTCTTTAGGTTTTAAGTTTCTTGTTAGAGATGTCCGCTGCCTCCTCGTCTACTGATAGCCTTAATAAGGCCATAGACGAGTACTGTGAGGATACTAGTGAGAGGTCTGACTCTAGCAGTGCTAGTGATGAGAGTGGAGGAAGCACGGACGAGAACTACTCTTCTGGGGCCCCTGGGCTCCCTATTGAGGTCGTCCAAGAACAGCTTAGGAGAGCTTCTGGCTCTCAAGCTGGTTCTCCGTCCAATCCTACGGACGAGGTAGAAACCGTCTTCAGCTGTGCTGTAGGCGTCCATTCTAAGACGGACGAACAGAAGTTAAATAGCCTTAAATCCTGGTATCAAATCCCAGACGAGTTTAACCCTAGGCTGCCCGTCCGTGGAGAGTGGTGTTGTGAGCCCCGTTTTGGTATAGGCGTCTATGAATCTTACTTTTTAGGTGGCCTTAGGTTTCCTTTAAATGCCTTCGATAGAGAGTTATTAGTTAAGTTAGGTTTAGGTGTTTGTCAATTCAATCCTAACGCATGGAGACTAATTATCTCCATGCAAATTTTGTGGAGGGAAGTTTTTGGTGGGGACCGTCCTCTTACAGTGGACGAGTTCCTTTATTGTTATAAACCTTCTGCCATAAGTCAATCTGAAGGTTTTTATCAGTTTACTGCTAGAGGGAATGATTGTAGGTTGATCAAGTCCCTAGCTTCGTCTGATAGGAAATGGAAGACGGAGTTCATTTTCGTTTCAGGCTTCTGGGCAGGGAACCCTGTGGACGTTGGCAGGGATCCCTTTCCCCCTTACACTGGGGAACTAGGGAACCTTCGTCCAGAAGGTACGTCCCTTCCCCTTGTTTATTTTTATTCTTACTTCTATTTGATATATTTACAATTTCTAACCTTTGTTTGTTCATTGTGTTGTAGCTGCCAAACGTCCGTCCCTGAGTAAATTCCATCGTGACCGCGTCCATAGAGCTCGTCTACATACAGACAGGAGCTTTCGTTCTCTTGTCACGCTAAGACGCTTAGCCAAGTGGGGTTTAGGTCCTGAGCCTTCAGACGAAGCTATCGCCCACGAAGTTACTGTGCGAAAAAGTAAGTTCTTAGCTAAACCTCCTTTTCTTTTTCTTTTTTATGTGTACCTTCCTAACTCGTTCATCTCGTCTTAGGAATGTCAACAATGAAAGAGAATAGAGGGAAGGAGATTGCAGGAGAGGGGAAACGTCCTGAGGGTCAAGCCCAAGATCGTCCTGAGGGTCAGACTCGTCCAACGGTTGGGGACAAAAGGAAGTTCTTGCCAAAAAATATTGACTTGGAAGGGCTCCCCAGTCGTAGGGACAAAAGGGTCAAGTCAGGCTCGTCCAAGGTGGTCAAGTCCAAACCTCCCCAGTCCCAGCCTGCCGTCCAGATAGTTGATGTGGACTCGTCCACTCCAGTGGAGTCCACGCCGTCCAAGACTCCACCCAGAACTCCTTTGGCCAAGTCTACCACGCCTGGCTCGTCCCAGCATTCCACGAACATTATTGAGAACGAAGACCTGGCTTGGAAACGTTTCCAGATGGCTGTCAAGGACGAAGATATAAACGTGCTACAACATGGGTTTAAAGGAATTTGAACATTCAGGCGTCCATGACCTCTTCAAGGTATGTCAGTATCTCTCATCCTTATTTGGGTAGCCACTTTTCCTCATTTAATCACTCTATGTTGCTTTGTCTATTCATAGGCCATGTCCAAGTTTATAGCAGCGTCTAGACAGGCAACAGAGCTGGACAAGACGAGAGTCTTGTTGGAGACGAGGATTCAGCAGGTGAATGCTGAGTGTAAAAAATGGGCTGGGGTTGCTGAAAAAGCTAAGGACGAGGTCAAGGAACGTAACAAGCTGATTGAGGAGCTAAGGACGGATGCAGTGGAGAAGGATACGCGCATTGATCATTTGCAGAAGATGAATGATGAATTGAATGCTCGTCTCTCCAAGGCAAAAGAGGACGCTGTGGCTGAGTTCAAGTCGTCCAAAGAATATACAGACACTTTGGATCGCAATTATGCAGCTGGTTTTGAAGATTTCAGAATGGACGCTATTGAGAACTTCCCTGAAGTTGATTTTAATGCAATCAAGCTTAACCTTGCTGCTGCCACAAGCTCTCTTCTCCAGACTGGCTCTGATGACGTCAACGTGGAAGACGATGCTAGTACCCAGCCTCAGGACGCACCAGTTGTGAATGCTCCCCCTTCTTAGGACGAGACTTTTAACCTTAGTGGTTTTTCTCTTTTTTTTTATTTGGTCCTTTGTTTTTGGACCTTCCTTTATGTAACAAGAATACATTATACTCGTCCATGGTTTTAGGACGGGTTTTTAAGTAGTTTCTGCTTTCCAAACTAATCAGGGTTTTTTGGACGTAGGAAGTCTACCCTTTGAATGAATTTTTATTATCTTTGCATGGACGAGTGATTTCATTTTCATGGACGAATGTTGCCAAGCTATTTTAACTCCAACTTTAGCTCGTCCATATCGAGATTACATATTTTTCATGTAGTCTAACTCGTCTTAGTAGGTAGTATTTTTAATTAGCTTGATTCGTCTTAGGACTTGCAAACTAATTTTACTTACCATCTTACTTATTTTGCCAACTTTTTCTCTCGTCCAGATTTTGGATTGTTTCAGTTGGCTCTGTCTCGTCCATGAGTTGGACGAGTGTGGATGTGGTTTTTTCCTTAGAAAATTTAGACGTTACATCTCTGCGTCCAGAGATTTTGTTCGTCTTGGATCTTTCAACCCTCTTGAGGATTGACTTGGACGATAATATCATGGAGAAATTTCACACAACATTTAGCACATAACATAAATATTGTTTACAGACAAGGCATATGCACACTGATGCCTTTTTATTTAATAAATACATACTTCATGACTTCGTCCATAACCATAACACAACTATAATAAGTAATAAGATCATAGTTTCAAACTCCACACATAAGCAACACCAAATATAATAGTATCAAACACAAACAGCATCATACGTAGTAGTAGGGTAATTAGACATATAAGACCCAGTCTCGTCCATAGGTTCACTCTTACTGGTAGTACCTCCTCAGGTGCTCCACATTCCAAGGATGTTCCAGCTTTCTCCCGTCCAGGGCCTCCAGGTAGTAGGATCCTTGCCTTTTACAGTTGATAACTTTATAGGGTCCTTCCCAGTTTGGGCCCAATTTCCCATGTGCCGGGTTCTTGGTCGACAAAGAGACCTTTCTCAGGACGAGATCTCCAATGTTGAAACGCCTAGGCTTCACCACCGCGTCATACTGCTTAGCCATGAGATTCTTATACTTTGCTGCCCGGTGTTCTGCATTTGTCCTTACCTCGTCTATTAAATCGAGGTTCAGACGAAGTAGATCTTCATTATCCTTGTCTTGATACATCATCACCCTATGATTAGCCATATGTACTTCTGCAGGTATGACTGCATCACTTCCATAGGCTAGTTTGAAAGGAGTCTCTCCTGTAGGTGTCCTCACTGTGGTCCTATACGCCCATAAAACTCCTGGTAATTCATCTGGCCACACTCCCTTTGCCCCCTCAAGCCGAGTCTTGATGATTTTCAACAAGGATCGGTTTGCAACTTCAGCCTGGCCGTTGGCTTGGGGGTGTGCAGGCGAGGAGTAATGGTTCTGAATTCCAAAATGTGAGCAGAAGTCCTTGAAGAGTGCATTGTCGAATTGTCGTCCGTTATCAGACACCAATACCTTCGGCACTCCAAATCTGCATACGATGTTCTTCCACACGAAGTTTTTCACATTCTGTTGCGTGATATTTGCCAACGGTTCTGCCTCCACCCATTTGGTGAAGTAATCGATGCCCACCACTAGAAACTTCATCTGCCTTACTCCCAAAGGGAAGGGACCCAAAATGTCCAGTCCCCATTGTGCGAAGGGCCACGGTGCCACCATTGGGGTGAGGTATTCCGATGGTTGCCTGGGGACGTTGCTGAATCGCTGGCACTGGTCGCAGACCTTAACGTATGCTTTAGCATCAGCTTGCATGTTCGGCCAGTAGTACCCTGCACGGACGACCTTGTGGACAAGTGATCTTGCTCCCGAATGATTGCCACATGCCCCTTCATGAACTTCTCTCAGCACGTAGTTTGCTTCGTCCGGAGCTAAACATCTAAGGTAAGGTTGAGAGAAACCTCTCTTGTATAGAACTCCATTCATAAGGACGTATCTAGCTGACCTCACCCTCACCTTTCTGGCCTCGTCCTTTTCTTCTGGTAGTTGTCCGTCTTTCAAATAGGATATAATGGGAGTCATCCAATTTTCTTTGTTATCAACCTGCTGTACTTCCTGGGCATCTATACTTGGCACATATTGAACTTCGTCTGACTTCTCTAATGATTCGTCTGCTGAGGCCTCCTTAGCTATAGTATCAGCTTCCACGTTCTCCTCCCTTGGGATTTGAACGAAGTCAGCTTTTTCAAACCTTTTCACAAGGCGCATCACCCTACCAAGATACTTCTTCATTCGTTCTTCCTTCGCCTCATACATCCCATTCACTTGCCCCATGATCAGTTGGGAATCCCCCATGACACATATGGACTTTGCTTCCACGGACTTTGCCAATTCTAGCCCTTTGAGGAGGGCTTCATATTCGACTTCATTGTTTGTCGCTTGGTACTGTAGACGGACTTTATGTTTCAGTTTATCTCCCTCTGGGGACTGCAGGACCACACCAATTCCTCCTGCATGCCGTGTGGACGAACCATCCACATGAACGATCCATCTCTTACTGTCCTCTGTTTCGTTATGACTTGGGGTAAACTCCGCAATAAAATCTGCTAGGGCTTGAGCTTTAATGGCATGCCTTGGTAGATACCTGATATCGAACTCACTTAGCTCCACAGCCCACTGGATTAATCGTCCTGCAGCTTCCGGCCTATTCATTGCCTTTTTAAGAGGATGATCTGTCATAACATTAATGACATGTGCTTGGAAATAATGCCTCAGCTTCCGTGATGCTGTGATTAGTGCGAAGGCCAACTTCTCCATTTGCGGATACCGTCCTTCCGCTCCTTTCAATGCCTTGCTTGTATAGTACACAGGTCTTTGCACTTTATCCTCCTCTCTTATCAATGCCGAGCTCACGGCGTGCGGGGTTACTGCTAGGTACAAATATAGTTCCTCTCCTTCCACTGATGGACTCAGCAGCGGTGCCATGGTAAGGTATACTTTCAAATCTTCAAAAGCTCTCTGACACTCGTCGGTCCATTCGAATGCTTTTTTGAGAACCTTAAAAAATGGCAAACATTTATCAGTAGCTTTAGAGACAAACCTGTTAAGCGCAGCGACTCGTCCAGTGAGGGATTGGATTTCCTTGGTATTTTGCGGTGGCTTCATGTCCAATATTGCTTGAATTTTATCTGGATTCGCTTCAATTCCCCTGTGGGATACCATAAAGCCAAGGAATTTCCCTGATGATACTCCAAAGACACATTTGCTAGGATTTAGCTTCATGTGATACTGCCTTAATGTCTCGAATGTCTCCTGCAGGTCGTCTAGATGTCTTCCTTCGTCTTGACTTTTCACCAGCATGTCATCTACGTAGACTTCTACATTCCGCCCAATCTGTGGACGAAACATGTGGTTGACCAACCTCTGATATGTTGCCCCTGCATTCTTCAAGCCAAACGGCATCACCTTATAGCAGAATAAGCCTTGACTGGTTACAAAAGATGTCTTCTCTTGGTCAGCCTCGTCCATTCTTATCTGATTGTATCCTGAAAAGGCATCCATGAAGTTAAGCAATTTGTGTCCTGCAGTTGAGTCTACTAACTGGTCAATGCGCGGTAGCGGGTAGCTATCCTTGGGGCAAGCCTTGTTCAGATCAGTGAAGTCCACGCACATTCTCCACTTGCCATTCGCTTTTTTGACCATTACTACATTGGCCAACCAATCCGGGTAATACACTTCCCGAATGAACTTTGCTACCATCAGCTTCTGGACCTCGTCCTTGATTGCACTATCTCTCTCAGGGGCAAACACCCTCTTCTTTTGCCGCACAGGCTTAGAGGAAGGACATACATTCAAACGGTGGGTAATGACACTAGGGTCTATACCCGGCATATCCTCGTGACTCCACGCGAACACATCAATGTTTTTCTTCAAAAATTGGACGAGGTCCTTTTTAATCTTCTCTTCTAAATCTGCTCCAACCCTGGTACACCTCTCAGGGTTAACTTCATCCAAGGAAATATCTTCCAATGCTTCAGTAGGCTCTGCTACAACCTTCTTTTCTTCAATATTCATTGCTTGAACTTGTTCATCCATGGCCAGCATGGCCAAGTAACATTCTCTTGCTGCCAGTTGGTCACCTTGTACCTGTCCTACCCCATATTCCATTGGAAACTTGACTGATAAATGGTAAGTGGAGGTAACAGCTTTCCAGCTATTCAAAGTTGGTCTTCCAATGATGGCATTGTAGGAGGATGGACAATCTACCACAAGGAAGTTGACGTCCTTGGTAAGTTGTTGTGGATATGCCCCCACTACCACGGATAAGGAAATGGTACCCACTGGTTGCACCTTCATCCCACCAAAACCTACTAGGGGGGAGTTCACTGGACGGAGCTGGTCTCGTCCTAATCTCATTTGCTGAAAAGCTGGATAGTATAAAATGTCTGCTGAGCTTCCATTGTCCACAAGCACTCTTCTGGTTGTGTAGTTTGCAATTAGTAGGGAGATGACGAGGGCATCATCATGAGGGTGATGAATTCTGTCAGCATCCTCGTCCGTGAAAGTGATTGCCTGCTCGTCCATAGACATTGCTCTCGGTGATCGTCCGGTAAGCTGGACGTTCTGTACTACCTTCAAGTATGCTTTCTTGGACTTGGACGACCGGCCAGTTGAACTTCCCCCAATGATGACTCTTATCTCCCCGAGTGGTGGTCGCGATGAATCTTCCATCTTTCCCTTCTGTTTCTCGTCCATCTGGTCTCGTCCAAGGAAACCCCTCAACTTCCCTTGCCTTATGAGATTTTCAATTTGTTGCTTCAAGTCAAAACACTCGTCCGTGTTATGACCATGATCCCTATGAAAGCGACAGTACTTGTTCCTGTTGCGCTTGTTGGGATCACCCTTCAATTTCTCCGGCCACTTCAGTGAGGGATCATCCTTGATTTGCATAAGGACTTGCTCAAGTGGGGCGTTTAAAGGGGTATACTGCTGGTTCCGTACTGGAGGGCCTGGCTTCTTACTTTCTCGATCTCTCCTTTCCTCCGTCCGTCCCTTCTTTGGACGAGTTCCTTGCTCGTGATGACGACTGGGATTTGCATCCATTCTCTCGGACCTCTTCCTCTTCTTAGCGATGATTGCATCTTCTGCATTCATAAAATTCTGAGCCGAATGGACGAGTTCGGCCATGGACTGGGGCTCTTTTTCATAGAGCTTGTGTATAAACAGATCCGAATTCACCCCGTTGTGGAAGGCTGCCAGTAGAAGCTTATCATCTGCTTCGTCCACACTGAGAGCTTCTCTGTTAAAACGGGTGATAAACGACCGAAGGCTCTCGTTCTCTCCCTGCTCTATCGTCAACAAACTGGACGAGGAACGCTTGTGCCTTTGTCCTCCAATGAAATTGTTAACAAATAACTTACTCAACTCTTCAAAAGAACTCACCGAATTTGGAGGTATTTTGCTAAACCAAACTCGTGCTGAACCCTTAAGGGTGGTAGGGAAGGCTCTACACATTATCTCATCAGGCACCCCTTGAAGATGCATGGTGGTCTTGAAAGTGGCTATGTGATCAAACGGGTCACGTGTTCCATCATATGAATCCAGAGAAGGCAACTTGAACTTTGATGGGAGGGGGTGACCGTTGATGGAAGCCGTGAAGGGAGAGTCAGTCCTGTGAACCAAATCTTCTATCGGATTCGCCCTTTTCATATTTTCCTTCATTTCCTCCATAACTCTCTTCATTTGATCCACTTCTTCCTTCAGGTGTGGTACCGTTCGCGAAGTGGTGCCTCTAAACTGACTTCCAACTTCGGTATTCTCTCTTCCGCCATGACTTTGTGTTTGTCCACCTTCACGCTCTTCATGCGTTTGCCTCCTCATATTGATCTCCATTCGTAATTCTTGGTTTTGGCGAGTCAACTCCGCCATAGCGTCTGCCATAGATTGTGCATGTTGGGCAGATGACTGCATGACCGGGGCAGACTGGCGATCACGATGCGGGTTGCTGCTTCCCTGATGGCCTGGGCTAGTAGCCCTTGATCTAGTCCGAACCATCGACCCTTTGTCACGGAGAAGTAAACTGTGAAACAATTTTTCCCACAGACGGCGCCAACTGATGATTCTCCCTTTATCAGTGGGTTGATAGGACTCGAACGTTGATCTTTAGGCTATTTCCTGTAATACAAAGGACACAGAATCAGAGGGGACCGGTGGGGGACCGGCCAAAAATCCTCCGATGATCAAGTTAGTTACTTTGAACTCTCTGTAACGAAGAAATGTTCTCTCAAAAGTAAAAGTGTCTGACCCACCTTACCTTTCATCGAAGAAGCCTTATATAGTGTGTGTGTGGAACGGTTTATCTGTTTAGGAACCGTTCCCAATGTCGAGGAGTCCGGCGAATTAGGAGTAACTTCCATAACCGCTGTGGAAGTTACTTAGGTCGGACGCTGATGAACTCGTCCATCCATAGTCAGGATGGACGACACCTCAAGGATGATCTCGTCCATCTTCAGTGGAAGATAACGAGATCATCTTGGAAGGCTTGACGTTCATAACTGATAAATAGATCTCACGAGGTATTGCTCGTCCATGTATGGACGAGGTTCGCCAGTACGCTTGTAATTTTCATCGCCTATTGTAGCTTCTTTTGTTGGACGAGACATATGGACGAGTTATGGACTTGAGGATTTATTTATGACACCATCAATAATAATAATTAAAAAAAAAAAAAAAAAAAAAAAAAAAAAAAAAAAAGAAGCACGGCTTATTAGAAAGAAGGGGCATGAGGTATTCAGATTCAAACTCATTCCACAGTAACATGCAAACATCGTGTGTAGGTGTTGAAATGACCATATGATGGACACGTAGAGGCTTGCATTAACATGCATGTGAAGAAAAGGACACGTAGAGGCTTGCATGTCCATTAGCCAAACTTGAAAAAAAACCATGTTATAGCTTTTGGTTAGGCGTGGCATTGAAGTTCAAGGCTACAAAGAAACCATGTGTCCGTATGGAGGCATTGAAGCTCTAGGCGTGTATTTAGTATGCACCTTGGTTGTCACGTGAAGACGTAGGCAGCAGCACAAAGTCTAAGAGGAAGGTAGCAGTGCAAAGTCCAGGATGAAACCGCCAATGCTCGAATCCGCAAGATGCTGAAAGAAGAGGAGCGTAGTCCAAAGATGAAGCAGAAATCTCACTGCAGAATTGCCTTCAAGTGATGAAAAAAAAAATTGATGCTTGAATCCGATATGTGGCTCTCTCAATGCTCCAACGCCAACAGCCGTGAGGTGAAGACGACGGGTATGCGAACAGAGCTCCGCATCTATGGTGTGGAATAAAGGCAGTAAATGTGATCCGTTGGATGCTTAGACGAAGGGCAGAACAAAGCTCTGGACTCAGCGCCGACTCAAGAAGGTTGATCAATGATGAAGCCGCCAATGCTTTGGCACCAACAGTCGTGAGGTGAAGACGACGGGTACGCGGACAGAGCTACGCACCTATAGTTGTGGAACGAGGGCAATAAATGTGATCCGTTGGATGCTTAGACGAAGGGCGGAACAAAGCTCTGGACTCAGCGCCGACTCAAGAAGGTTGATCAATGATGAAGCCGCCAATGGGGTCTCGCACCGACTATGCTCTCGCAGTGACGGAAGGATGCGCCGACCAAGCTCTTGCACCGATGATCACGGGACGAAGGCAGTGGAGAAGGGAGTCAAGAGGATGCACCAGCGAAGCTCTCGCAGTGACGGAAGGATGCGCCGACAAAGCTCTCGCACTAATGACTGCAAGACTAAGGCAGTGAGAAGGTTGCGTAGATGAAGCACTCACGCCAATGGGGTCTCGCACCGACGATGCTCTCACACTGATGAAAGAATGCGCCGACCAAGCTCTTGCACCGATGATCACGGGACGAAGGCAATGGCGAAGGGAGTCAAAAGGATGCGCCAGCGAAGCTCTCGCAGTGACGAAAGGATGCGCCGACAAAATTCTCGCACTGATGGCCGCAAGACGAAGACAGTAAGAAGGTTGCGTAAATGAAGCACTCACACCAGTGGTCACGAGACAAAGGGCAGTGAAATGGATGCACTGATGAAGCTTAACAACTCGGAGGTGACAAGAAGACCGCTGTTGCTCGAATCCGTTGAACGTCGAGACAAGGATAGGAGGCTAGCTCGCTTGAAATTGATGCTCGGCTCACGCAGTGCAACTTCTATGACCTACACAGAGTAAATCAAGTCGTTCAACACAAAATAATAGTAAAGAAAATACAAAGACAAGCAAAAAAAAAAAAAGAATGGAAAAAGAGGAAGAATGCCTGCTACGGCTGAAGAAAAGAAAAAAAAAAAAACTCAAGAAAACAAAACGGCGCTCAATTGCCTCTAGCCCTTGAAACATCACCTCCTTTTATAGAGATGGTACTCAAAAGAAGCCCTACTGATTCGCAAGAGTGCGGCTAAGGAAAAAAAAAAAAAAAAGGGCTTGTCGAGCAAGACAATTGTGGCACCGACCTACCCAACAAAACTAAGGCGGGCTTGCAAGGAGAAGTCTTTTGTCTGTGACCAGGCCCGTGAAAGTGAAACCCAGTGTTCAAAAAAAGGGGGGCCTTGCTGAGCAAGATAACTTCAACACCGACTCTACTAAGAAGACAACCGTGGGCCTGTGGTCCAAAACAAAGACTTTTGTGCAATCAAGCTGACAAGGCGTCAAGTGACTTGAAAAAAAAAAAAAAATCAGATGATAAATGGGCCGTATGCCTAACTAAGACCATGGAACAATACTCTTCAATCCAATGCTAAAACTGTAATGTACAGCATTGAGATTGAGGAAGCCAAAATCTTCTTTTACGTGGATGAAGATCTTGCTTTCCTGTGAACTAAGTCCAAAATTGGAATTAATAAAATACTTCAAGCCTCGTCTTCCTTGCATCAGAAAGATGCAAAGTCGAATCTTGAAGTGGGGGCATTTGTAGACATCAAAATTTTATGATGTACTCACAACTGTCCGATTGTTCATGATAAAATATCTGTGATCAAACTAATCTTCAATTGATGAGGCGGACAATCAACAAATGAAATCAAGCCACGTGGCAACATCAAATAAGAAAGCCATATGGCAATGTCAGAAGAAAAGACCTATATGGAAAGTTCTTATTAAATGGGAGACTAAATTAAATCCATAATTAGCTCTCAATAAATGCTGAGAGAAAATTCCAAATTAAATATGATTGAGTTGCCTATAAATAGGGGCTTCTCATATGAGAAAAGGGAAAACACTTAGAGAAAAAAAAACAAACACTACCGACACTCTGCCAAAATAGAGAGTCATCTCTAAAGTTCACAAGAAGTCCATTGTTCATCAAGGCCTATTCCTACTTCTTCAAATCAAAGTGGGGATTCTCCTTTAACCTAGTTCGAGATCAAGCCAACGACCCTCGCATCAAATCAAGCACGTTCGACTATTCATTCAACTTGGAGACATCACATCACGATTCAAGATCAAGCTTCATAGCCCCTTTGGATCGTAACGTTTCTTGGAGATCGAATCAGAGGAATTTATTATACTCTTTCATTGTAAAGATTCATACAGAGAATTGTACTCACACACATATATACAAATCAAATACAAGTTGATTATTTGTTACACTATTTCGTGATCGTGTGATCTATCTTTTACGAAAATTGTGTGTACAGCATTCACAAAACTTGTATGTATTTGTGTTGTGTTGTGTTGTTGTGTTTTTTTTTTTTTTTTTTTTTTTTTTTTATAGAGTTTCAACTTATGGTGTTTACTTTTGATAATTGGGTTTTTTATCATCAAAGCAAAACATCAATAAGTTTTTGGTGTATGCGAGGATTGAACTTTCGATCTCTTATTCAATTATAAAAAACTTTATCCATTATGCTAATTAGAACCCGATTTTATGTAGCGTTTGTTAGTCATGTCAAATATTATCACTGTTTATAATATAATTATTTTCATAAGTTTGAACACATACTAGTGCTTGACGTCATGAATCAAAGTCCAACAACTAAGTACAAGTAAAGCCATGTGTTTCCAAAAAAAAAAGTGCAAGTAAAGACATTATTTCAAGAGTGATACTAGGACTATAATTTTTGTCACAAATTACTCACGTAACAAGTTATGAACAGCTGAGTGGTGGTGGACTCCTCACTTTTAATTACTAGCGGTGAAACAGTGGACCCACTTTTACTCTACCGCTCCCGATTTTGCGTAAATTGGTACAAAAATAGTGGCAAAAGTCGTGTGATGGCATTTTCCTTATAGTAAAGTAGCAAACATTTTTCGATCTGCTTAGCTTTCGACATTTCCGAAGCGCCTCTCTTTAGTCTTTTAGCTCCCAGTCCCAACCAAACTAACATCGTTCACTTCTCTCTCATCGTTCTCTTCACCATTTTGCTCTCCGCATTGCTGCCTTCTCTCACACAAAGGTCAATATTTCTCTCTCTCTCTCTCTCTCTCTCTCTCTCTCTCTCTCTGTATGTATGTATGTATGTATGTATGTATGTTGTTATTGAAATTGTTAGATGTTTGAGGTTGAAGTCCCCACATTTTACTTGATCCCTGCTCGTGTGTTTCTGGGTTCTGCTTAAATTTTTTATTTTTTATTACTTATGGATTTATTTTTAGATTTTCCACTACAGTGTAAGTGTGTTTTGGGTTTTTTTTTTTTTGGCTGATTGATGGGTTTTGATTTTTGGGTTTCTTTTAGATTTTTCACTGCTGTGTACCAAACTATGAGTTATTGCTTTCATTAGCATGGTGTAATAAATCAGGATTTTGTGAACAATAGTTTCACTGATTTGAAGGAAATAGAAATTTAAAAGAAGGAAATTTGGGGGCAACATCCCCTCAACTCACTGTAGAAAAAAAAAAAAAATTGAAATTTAGATTAGCAATCATTGATTTTTAACCATAAATAATAAGAATTGTAATGAATAAAAAAGCTAAACTATTGCTTTTGTACCTAAAGTTTGCAATTTTGATTTTTGTTCCTACACTTTAATAAGCTCTTTCTTTTTGTTCCTAAACTATTGAGAACATTATACTTTTTGTTCTTAAACTTTAAAATGATCTTTTTTCATACTTAAAACTATTGGGAAAAAAAATCCTTTTTTTGGGTGCCTATTTTCACCACTAAACCATTACATGGTGATTCATATGTTCATCCTTGTGTTTCTTAATCAAATGAACTATTTAAGTCATTGATATAAGGTGCATGACATTTAAATAATTCATATGATTAAAAGCACACGTGGATAGAAAATTGGAGTAATTTTCCTCCAAACTGGTTGGAAAGAAAATTCTGTCCATTGTTATCTTCTTGTGTAATTTTGGATTGTTGAGTAAAATGAGCTGTTTCTAGATTTTTATTTTTATTTGATGCAAGCCCTGGCAGAAGTTGGGCATGCAAGAACTGACTTTTTTTTTTTACGCTTTGAAATTTAATGGAAGAGGAATACTGTACACTAATATATCTTATTAGAAGTATTAAGTTATAAATATATACATAGTCAGGGGCGGCCCTAGACATTTTTGGGCCTAAGGCGAGAATTAGAAATATATGTGTATGTGTATGTGTATTTATGTATGTGTATGTGTATGAGTGTGTATATGTATGTGTATGTGTATGTTTATATGTGTGTATGT
This sequence comes from Quercus lobata, assembly GCF_001633185.2. Taxonomy (NCBI): domain Eukaryota; kingdom Viridiplantae; phylum Streptophyta; class Magnoliopsida; order Fagales; family Fagaceae; genus Quercus; species Quercus lobata. Next base: position 9,625,508 of record NC_044904.1, on the reverse strand, counting down.
GTATATGTGTGTATGTGTATGTTTATGTTTATATTTATATTTATGTGTATGTGTGTTTATATTTATGTTTATTTATATTTATGTATGTTTATATATGTATGTATGTTTATGTATGTGTATGTGTATGAGTGTGTATATACGTGTGTATGTTTATGTATGTGTGTATGTTTATATATATTTATATTTATAAACATAAATATAAACATAAACACATATTTACATAAACATACATGAACACAAACACAAACACAAACACAAACAAACATACACAAAAACAAACAAATATAAACACACATACACATAAACACGCATAAACAAACATAAACAAAAACAAACAAATATAAACATACATACACATAAACACACACACATAAACATAAACATACATAGACATAAACACACATACAGACTGAAAAAAATTAAACCTTCATATAGACTAGAAAAAAATTGCAAATTAACACCAATCCTCAAACAATTTCGTTAGTTACTTTAGTGTGCTAAATCGAGCCTTTATGTGTCTTTATGTTTATATTTAAGTTTATGTGTGTGTATGTTTACGTTTATTTGAGTTTATACGTGTTTTTGTGTATGTGTATTTATGTTTATGTATATATATATATATATTTATGTGTGTGTGTATATGTTTATGTGTATTTGTATGTGTATGTATATGTGTATGTGTATGTTTATGTATGTGTGTGTATGTGTGCTTATGTATGTGTATGTGTATGTGTTTATGCGTGCTTATATTTATGTATGTTTATGTGTATGTGTATGTGTTTATGCGTGCTTATGTATGTATATAGGTATGTGTATATGTATTTGTAGAGCTCTTTGTCTTTTTCAGATTCAGGTGTAATACCCTGATACAATTATAATTAATGGCTGAGATTAAAAGTTGAAAAAACAACTTTCAATCTCAACCATTAAATAAAATATATTAAAGGAGAGTTAAAAAGTTTAAAAAAAAAAAGAGTAAAAAATGTATAAAAAAATACCTGCGACAGTGCACCTAATCTCAGTTCGTCTTTCTTCTCCCACTATTTTTCTTTTCTTCTTTTTTATGCAGTGATTTGTTCTTCTTCCTTTTATTTTTCTTTATACGTCGCCTAGGCTGACAGGAGAAGAGCGAGCGAAAGCCACGTCAAGAAAGGAAATCGAAAATTGTGCTGCCGAGCCAAAAACTATAAAAATCTCTTCCTCTCAACTCAGACGATCCATTTAGGTGAAATTATGACTCACGAGACTTCACCAGATTATGGTGTGTGATTTTTGTTTATTTATTTATTTGTTTGATTAATTTGGATATAAAATTAGTTCAACAAGATGATTCTTCTTCTAAAATATAATAACAAAACCAATATATGTTTTTTTAATGGTGGGTTCACTTTCAGTGTTTTCATTTTGTCATTTTGGTTGTTTTGTAGGTTTTGTGTTTTGATTTCGGTGGGTGTGATTTGATTTGTGATTTGGTGGGCTTCTGGGTTTTTGTTGCGATTTGATTTTGACTGGGTTTTGGCTGTGGTGGTGGTCGTGATTTGATTTTAGCTGGGTTTCAGTAGTGATGCATGATTAGAGGTGATGAGCTTAAAAAGCTCCGGCCATGGAGGTTTAGAAGGAGAGCTTGGTGATCAGCCATGGAGCACGGTGTGACGTGGGTTGAGGCAGAAAGAGGATGAGAGGGAAATAGGGGTGGCCCTAGACATTTTGGGTCCTAAGGTGAGAATTAAAAATTGGGCATTTTTTTATACTTATATGTTAATTAAATTAATGTTTATTTAATATTTTTATATTATATTTTTCATAATTATTTTCATTTTCTTCTAAATTATTTTGAAGTTCATTATCAAGATTTGTTGTGTTGCAAAATTGAACATTATCTTCTTCTAAATTATTGTGGTGAATTTTTTGCTCATTTGTGATATTTTCATCTAAATTTTGTGTTATATTTTGTTTATTATTAATAACAAATTTATCCATTGATCCTTTTTGAGACTCAATTAATTTTTCTTCTTTTTTTAAGTTTTTCATATCCAAATATATATTTTCTAGTAGACATTTCTAATCAAACAATATATTTATAAAGACTAAAATAAAAAAATAACTTTCAAATGTAGAGCAAATGAGAAATAGAACTTGATTTATATAAAAAGTATTGTTGTAGTTTCACTGAACAATAACAAGTTTTTAGCAATCTCAAGCTACATAAATTGAAAAAAAAAAATAAGCATAAGCAAAACAAAAATTTAAGCACAGCCATAACACTGACACAAGACTTATTAATAAGGCCCACCCACAAAAAAAAAAAAAAAAAAAAATGAAGACGAACAACAAACAAACAAATCCTATCTATAACTAAAAAAAAAAAAAAAATGCAGACTTTAAAAAATAATAATAATATAAAAAAAATAACAAAAAAATTAAAAAATTAAAAAATATAATAAAAAAAAAAACCCTGAAGGCCCAAACTTAACGCCCAGTCCAGGGAGGGTCCAGGCAGCCATAATGATGAACAAAGTTACAAAACCAGCCAGGGAGGGCCCAAACAAACAAAGTTATCTTAAGTTCTTAACAAATAAAAGCCCAAATATTTATAATTTTATACCTGATTCCTGAACCTCAGAACCTGATACGGTGGGGTGAGGTGAGCAGTTGAGACTTGAGAGAGGCGGAGAGCAGAGAATCAGAGAGAGGCTGAGGCGGTTCAGCTGGAGACTAGAGAGAGGCGGAGAGCAGAGACTAGAGAGAAAGGTAAAAATTTTAGGGTTTTGAGTGGATTTATTTGTTTTGATTTGTGATTGTTTTGTGGTTAATCTCTTAGATCGGATTTGTAGTTTATCTGGTTGATTTTTGGTCAATGATTTTGTTTAGAACCAATGTTTAATAGGATTTACCAAAATTTTTGTTTTTTTTGGTTAAAAGGATGTGCCAGATTATTTTTGTAATTCATTTGAAACTAAATCCTCTACTACCCGGTTGGTTCTTTTCTAAAATTTTGGGACTTGGGGGCCTTAGGCAATTGCCTAACTCGCCTAAGGGAAGGGCCGGCTCTGTACATAGTAATATAAAGAATTGTCCTTTTTTTTTTCAATTGGTAAATCACACACACATGCATGGCGGATCTTGAATCTACGGCCTCTCCCATTCTAGCTAGAGATCATTGACATTTTCTTTACGAGATCTACTATACATTTTTTATTTTTTTTTAATATATATTAATACAAGAGCCCTTGCTTCCAATAGATCTCTTTTCTCTAGTGTGAGATATCATTTACTGGAGATGGCAACAACGGCCGCTTCCAGCCTGCAAATTGCAACAGCAAGACCCTGCATTTCTTCTTCTCGCAGACTTTTCAAGGCAGGTGCTGCAATTCTTGGTGGCAATTCCAAGGCAGTATCACGGAATAAGCTTACAAGTGCATGCCATATATCATCCGTACAACCTTTCCAGCGGAGTTTTACATCATCGTCTATTAAATTTGATAAGGTTGTTACAAAAGCAATGTCTGAAGCTACTGAAAACAAGCCTATCTCAGGGTTGCCAATTGATTTGAGAGGTCAGTTTTCTTTTGCTTTTCTTTTTGTGCGTATGCAATTCCTTCTAAGAGTTTCAAAGTTCTTGTGTTTATGGTGCTCTTGCTGTCCTTCTATTTCTTATTATGGGATAGCTTGTAACAGTTATGATTTGTCTTATAATTTTCATTGACCTATCAATTTGTGGCCTGTGATTGTTCAAAATTGTTGGTGGAAACTGTCACATTTAAAGGAACAACCTCTGTAACATCTTTGTTTCTCAATGTCCACTTTTTCTTGGCTGTATTTCCTTGTGAAAGCTGGTCTTGTATCTGTAGCCAATATATTACTCTAAAGACAGCACTTTACCAAACCTCTTTTGATTGCTAATTTTGTGGTGATATCGTCTTTCAACTTCTGCAATAATTCTCCTGGAATTGTTACCTTTAGCGAATCTGCTAAGTTGATACTTACAACAAGTATCCCTATTTAAAAAAATTAAAAAAAAAAAAAAAATACCACTAAAAACTAAAACGAGTTGCACTATGTGTAGGTAAGAGGGCATTTATTGCTGGTGTTGCTGATGACAACGGATATGGTTGGGCAATAGCTAAATCCCTCGCTGCTGCAGGGGCTGAGATTCTCTTAGGCACATGGGTGCCTGTAAGTAAATCATCCTAATCTTTAGGGTCATGCATTTGAGATTTCCTATAATAGAATTCCCAAGACTCATGAAATGGATAACTGCTAACCAGGAAGCTACTCTTGTAGGCTTTGAACATTTTTGAATCCAGCCTGCGACGTGGAAAATTTGACGAATCACGTGTGTAAGTTTTTACTTAGGGAAACTGGGTATTACTTGTAAGTGGCCGGTACTAACAAAAAGTTTGATGTTTCAGGTTGCCAGATGGCTCTTTAATGGAGATTACTAAAGTATATCCTTTGGATGCAGTCTTTGACAACCTTGAGGATGTACCTGAAGATGTAATGGAGAGATTTATAGTCTTACAAAGTATAAAATGGGTCATATCTGTTCTTGATTAACATATGCTGTTGTTAATTCTTGCAGATAAAAGCAAATAAACGCTATGCAGGATCCAGTAATTGGACTGTTCAGGTATTACATCATATTATTCCACTTTTGCTATTTCTGTTTGAATTTTCTGTTGAGGAACATTTAGAGCCTAAATTGGAGTTTGAGAAAAGGTTTGAAGTCATTTATTGACAGCCTACTTGAATTTGAATGAGATATTAATGCCAAAATTCACATCAGACATGGCACTTTTCATACAGTCTGCACTTGAACAAAAACAAACCTAGATGTAGGGCCAATGACATTTTTAAACAGAAATCCAAGATACAAGCAGCACCACGTTAGGCTTGTCTTTTATCTTTCTTAATTTTTTTTACCTTGCTTCTTAAGACACATGATTCATGTGAGTAATTGAATTTTTGGGTTGGTCTGCTAAAGTTAGACATTAATTTTAATTTTGTTTTGTAACTTTAAGGTGTCATGTTTCAAGCTCTAGATTCTTGAACAAGCTACACAAGTTTCTGGGTTACTTACTAACAGAGAAGGGATAGTCAATGCTTTAAAATTTTGTAAAACTGCATATGTAAGCTGACATATATGAGGGGTGGGTTTCGTGCCCCCATAATTTGGTAGTACTATGGTCTTCTCAAATGTAAAGGTTTATAAGAGGTGGCAAAGCCTGCTATATTGTTCATCTTAGTTGACTAGTGTGCATTCCGTACCTATTACATGTGACTTGTATCTAATCTGAAGACTAAACTGTTAGCTGTAATCTGTAATCTGTTCTCTTTCTGTCATGTCACTATTTGAGTTTGCAATCAGTTCATTTGTTAGAAGGGTTTTCCTTTTGTTTTTGTGCTTGCCTTGCCAAGCCTAGGAATTATAAAAACTTTGTTGTCACTTATCATACAGCTATGCATTGACCAGAAGATTAAGCCAATATGTAATTTGATTTATTTAAAGCTTTTATTAACCTTCAGTTGCTAGAGGCATTTTTCTTCTTACTGGTTTTGAGATTTCATTAAAACATTGACCTATATGCTAAGACATGCAGACCCACCAACATTATCAAATATGACATGCTCTCTAATGTTCTACTCGTTTTTAAATTGCCTTGCAGGAAGTTGCTGAATCTGTGAAGAATGATTTTGGCAGCATCGACATTCTTGTTCACTCACTTGCAAATGGGCCAGAGGTACTTTTTTTTTAAATTGTGGAATATCTATGTGTCATTAATCTTAAAGTTAACAAGCAATCACCTCTTTAATAGGTCACTAAACCTCTGTTGGAGACATCCAGGAATGGATATCTTGCAGCTATATCTGCATCAAGTTACTCCTATGTTTCTTTACTCAAACATTTCATTCCAATAATGAATCCAGGCAATCTCCTATGCTCAATTATCCAAAATACTTTATTTTCTTCTTGTCCTTGGTTCTTTGCTTTTTTCATTGTACTAGATTTACTGCATCAAGGCAAATGTGGAACTCAGATATATGGCTGTTGTTGTTACAGGTGGTTCTTCAATTTCTCTTACATACATTGCTTCTGAAAGGATAATTCCTGGGTATGTATGTCATGCACTGTTTGCTTCGCTGTTCAGTTTAAAGAGTTGTCATTTATCATTGGGTGATGGAGCTCTTGATATATTTTACTCAGGTATGGTGGAGGTATGAGTTCAGCAAAGGCTGCTCTGGAGAGTGACACACGAGTAAGTTTGCATTTCTTTCTACCTATCCATTTCTTGTTATTAGCACCACATTTTTTTAACCTCATTTTGATATGTTTTTGGCCTATATTTTCATATGTTGATTCATTCAGGTGCTTGCTTTTGAAGCGGGTAGAAAACACAAAGTCAGAGTCAACACAATATCTGCAGGTAACTTGGCCCTTTCTTTTTTTAAAATTCAATTTAAAGTGTTTCCTATCTCAGATTTTATGCATCTATGTCATGGTCCACAAGAATTGTTTTAAATCATAGCTATTGTTGCCAATGCTCAACATGTGTCTTAATGCTACTTTTCTTAGAGATAAGGTTTTGTTGGGTTTTCAAAAATATCTTTGATACTTTAATCCTAGTGATAGTGTTTTTGTGTGTGTGTGTGTGTTAGGATGTACTTATTAGAATCTATATGCTTTCTATATGCGGATTGGTTGGTAATTCTTGAAACCACTAGCCTTGCCTCAACCCATTTACCCATCTTGCTCCATCTTAAACGAGCCTCATTGCCCTAGCCAGAGGCGGTTTGGTCGGTTCATTTTCTTCTTCAAATCCTGATCTTTAGGGATAAGGATCCTAGTTTGTAGGGGTAATTCTACTATAGAGTTCCTATATTCCTATCTGCCCAGTTTAAAATGAGTGGATATGATTTCTAAAAAATAAATAAATACAATCATCATTTTGGAATCTACTTAAATTATTGACGATGTGTCCAAATTCAACCCACTAATTTCAAAATGAATGGATAGAATTTTAGGTACTCTATGGTGGAGTTTCCTAAAAAGTCTAGAGTATCTTAATCAGATCTTAAGCTCCTGAATTTCATGAAAGCTTGCTTTTACAATGACCGGCTTTAACTAACAATGACTTAATAATTCTCAGCTCAGCTAACATAATCCAACTAAATTGATTTTTGAGGCCTTAATAGTTCTATACATTGTATATCTGTTCCCACTTTCAGGATTTTTATTGTTTTAAATCTTGGGTCCAGGGTCTGTTTGACCTCTTTGGATCTTGATTGATACTTAGGCTTCATAAAGATGTCAAGTAGTTGCTGGTATCACCACTGCCTCAGTTTTCCTGGTTGATTGAAGTATCTTTGATCCTCAGGTCCACTAAGGAGCCGTGCTGCAAAAGCAATTGGATTTATTGACATGATGATTGACTATTCAATAGTCAATGCACCTTTGCAAAAAGAACTATCCGCAGGTGACTTTCCATATTTTTCTGTCCTTCAATTTTACCTGCTTTATTCCAATTTCCACTATTTTATCACATTTTACTGAGTTCATAAGCTGATTAAACAGATGAAGTGGGGAACACAGCTGCCTTTCTAGCATCACCTTTGGCTTCTGCCATCACCGGTGCTGTTATATATGTTGACAATGGCCTGAACGCAATGGGTGTCGGAGTTGACAGTCCAATATTCAAGGATCTTGACATTCCAACAGATAAGCACTAGGACAACCACAAATTGGTTTATAGTAAGCCAGACTCCGAACTTCAAGTTTATCTTTAATTCTGCTAGTTTTCTGCTCCTTTTTTTCCCGATCGGCTTCAACCTAGGATGGTTTGGCTAGTGGCCCCATTTTGTTGTGAGAATTTTTCTTTGCCTTTCTTAGGGACTACGATATTTTCTTGGGGGCAGGTGTTGCAAAGGCCCCATGTGGAAGTCTTGGACCTTTGAAACACTAATAAGATTCATGTTTCTTAGACTCTTCAATTTTTCTTTTTTAATTAATAAGTAAAGTGTTGAACCTACGTCTATAAGCTCCATTCCATTCTGTAGGAGAAGAGGTGTCATTTGAACTTGAAGTCAATTGTACTGTTCCTTTTTCAAAAAGAAATAATGCCTTTTTATGGTTATGTTTTGTTAAGTCACACACAAGGCATCAAGTTTTTTTTTTTTTGAAATTAATTCAATGGCATCAAGTATTTGAGAGTAATTGATTAGCATATTAATTTTTAAGTCATGCTCGCACATGAATTCATGATACCAATACTGTTAAAAATTTGCTACTTATTAAAAACAGTCAAATCCAATTTTGTCCTGCTACACTTAAATCAATTTGGTAACGAAAATTCAAGCCAACCACAATTGATTTGTGTGTAATTGGATAGAGCCATAGGAGCAATTGGA